>NC_069502.1:431771635-432071635 GCF_027579735.1 Bombina bombina | reverse complement strand
ATAGCGACTCTATTACACACAAAAAACAAGGTATAAAAATTGCTATGTGCTTTGACCCATAAACTGGCCTTTTTTTTCTAACATAAACAGTTCTATGATAGAAGGCACTGTATCCTGTTATCAGTTAGTAACAGTAATATTATTCTGTTGTGTGACTCTTTTCTTCCTGCTTTTCTACTCTCACAATGTAATCACTTCACGATTAAGGGCTTCATGTACTAAGCAGTCAGCGAGCTACCCGTAAAAAAGTTTGTGTCAAAACTCGCACACTGATATGTACAAAGCCGTCAACTATGTTCAAACCCGCATATTTAAAATTGCGAGCGTACTTATCTGCCAAACCTCGCTACCTCTCCATTTTTCACTGGAAATAGACACATTTGACCACCAACTCGCCATAAACTAAACTACTAAAAAATCTATTTATCCGCTCGCTACATTTTCCGCTCCCACCTCGTTATTTTTGCATCTCTACCTTTTATGTGGCGGGCAAGGTACAAAACCATAAGAAAGTCAATGTAGATGCCAGTCTGGACATATATAAAAGGCAGTAATATCAGCATTGTACTTACATTGTTAATTTCAACAACTATGGAGACACTTCTGTGTTTGTTTCTTCTCCGTGTGATGCAAAGCCGGTCTAGAAGACAGAATACTGGAAATGTCGCTAATCCATTGTTTAGAAGAAGGAGAAATTGTGTACCCTGTGTATTCCTTCCACGGGTTGGTTTGAATGGCCTTTCTGACCGAGAGATCATACAAAGATTCCGGCTTGATCGTGAATCCATATTACACCTGTATCGAGAGATCGAAGATTATTTGGAGCCGATGACGGCTCATTCACAAGCTATTCCGGGACTATTGAAACTATTAGCTGCATTGCATTTAATCGCAACAGGCTCCTTTCAGGTGGTTTCTAGCGTCATTATTGGAATGAGTCAATCTGCTTTTTCACGTCACTCAAAAGTCATAGAGGCTATGATGGTTATTTTTCCTCGATATGTTTGTTTGCCATCTACCCCAGAAGAATGGCAGTTTATAAATTCAAATTTCTATAGGATGGCTGGTATGCCCAATGTCCTAGGGGCCATAGACTGTACCCATGTTGCAATAAGACCACTTCAAGCTCGTGAGGAGATCTGTAAGAATAGAAAGCATTTCCATTCCTTGAATGTTCAGATGGTCTGTGACCAACATGAGGATAATCAGTGTCCGTTCAAACTACCCAGGCTCATGTTATGATTCTTACATCTTAAGGCAGACTGACTTATACCGGAAGTTCAAGGACGGAGATATGCCTGAAAGATGGCTTCTAGGTAAGCATAACTGGCGTCTAATTTGACTTTTTTAATTTCCATGTACATAAATTGCGCCAAATTTGTCCACTGTAATTAAACTGTAATGTGTTGTATATTTTTAGTTTGTATCGTATTAGTTATCAATATTTAATATTATTTTTAGATTAATATTTATATTTTTTATGTCCTATTAGGAGATGGAGGGTAATCATGTATAGAATGGCTGTTGACTCCCTATAATAACCCACAGACGAGAAATCAAGTAGGTTTCAATGAAGTGCATTGATCTATTAGGGGGATAATTGAGAGGACTTTCGGTCTTTTGAAAATGCGGTTTCGATGTCTTGATCGTTCTTGCGGCGCTATGCAGTATGCACCTGAGAAAGTCGCAAGAATTATATTGGTTTGCTGCATACTGCACAATATAGCAGTTAAAAGAGGCTGCCCATTAGAGGAAGAAAATACCATACATGCTGATGATTGTGCCAAAGAAAAATGTATAGAACAACCCAATAGGTGTGGTATGGCAACAAGGGACATGGTTTCAGAACAATATTTTGATGAATAAATTTTATGTCTTAAGTTGATTAATAAAAAAATCATTTACTTTATTAAAGTTTCATCGACTATTTTTTTTAATTTAAAATATAATATGATGTAAGAGAACATCTTAAAGACAAAAAATTATCATGTTTCTCATCAACAGACAATAAAAAGTAACAAATATATAAATTTAATTTATACTTAAAGGGACATGAAACCCAACTGTTTTCTTTCATGATTCATATAGAGAATACAATTTTAAACAACTTTCCAATTTGCTACTATTATTTTATTTGCTTTCTTCTCTTTTTATCCTTTGCTGAAAGGTTTATCTAGGCAAGCTCAGGAGCAGCAGAGAACCTAGGTCCTAGCTGTTGATTGGTGGCTGCATATATATGTTTATTGTGATTAGCTCACCCATAAGTTCAGTTAGAAACCATTAGTGCATTGCTGCTCCTTCAACAAATGATACCAAGAGAATGAAACAAATTAGATAATAGGAGTAAATTAGAAAGTTATTTAAAATTGTATTCTCTATCTGAATCATGAAAGAAAAATCTTGGGTTTCATGTCCCTTTAAGGGTATTAAAAATCACTGTGGATACACATATAATTACATCAAGTTGTTGCTATTAAATTATGAATGGTTTTAAATAGTAATTATAAATCAAGTTTATGATAAAAGTCATAAAAAAATTGGTGGACAATATATTGTCTTTGTGACATCACACTACTGTCTATAGCTTCTATAAATATTTTTCATAATGTGATTTGTTTAATTTAATCCCTCAATAGCTCATGTTAATCCATTGTACTCTCTCATTGAATTGTAGACTTACAAATCGATAGTCTATTCAAAAGTAAAAGTTTCTGTTTTCAAATAGGACTTGTAATTTAAAACAAATTTTCTAAAGGCTTTAACAAGGTAATTTTCATTGTTTTATTGTAATCTAAAGTTTTATCTGTGAGTACCAAAAGTGATATTGGTTACTGCGCTGTGAAACACTATTAAGCCTATGAAAACAAGAGGACTCTTTTGAAAAACTAATATTAAGGGATATTGAAAATTTACCAGAAAAAAAACTGAAACCTACCATTAATAATTTGACAAAAAAACAATTAAGAATCATTAAAGACCTAGAGGCAATAAAAATATGATCATAAAGCCCGCCGACAAGGGCGGCGGGATTGTGATCATGGATACTGTAGATTATTTATCAATGTGTGATAACATTGTTGCTGACCAACGGACATATAAAAAATTATCTAATGATCCAACAAATAGGTATAAAAAAGATTTGACATGGATTTTGGATCAGAAGAGGGAATTTTGAATTCAAAAGAAAGAGATTACCTCTTACCGAGATATCCTAGGATATCCCACTTATATTGTCTGCCTAAAATTCATAAGGACATGTCTAATCCCTCAAGTAGGCCTATTATCTCGGGGGTAGGTTCCCTAACGGCCAATCTATCAGAGTATTTAGTTATTTTTTTACAGAAATTTGTAAAAAAGCTTCCGTCTTTTTTAAAAGACTCCACAGATGTTTTAAATTTAATCAGTGGGGTCACATGGCAGGAAGACTATTTATTAGCCTCCTGCAACGTCACATCGCTTTATACTTGTATTGATCATAAAGATGAACTAAAGGCAGTCAATTTTTTTCTAGAACAAGATATATCATTGAAATATGAACAAAAGTGCTTCATTTTGGAAGCTATTAACTTTATTCTTTCCCACAATTATTTCTTTTATAATAAATTTTTTTACAATCAAGACAGAGGTACAGCTATGAGCACCAGGTTTGTTCCAAGTTATGCCAATTTATTTATGGGTTATTGGGAACACCTTTTCTTACATGATAACCCTCTTGGAGCAAACCTGGTGACCTACAGATGTTATATCGACGATATTATTATAATTTGGCTGGGTAGTGATTCATCATTTGATGACTTCCTAATAAATATGAATACTAATCAAGTAAATCTTAAATTCACAAGTGTGAAGAAAAGACATAATATTATTTTTTTAGATTGGGAGATTATTGCAAAAGAAGACAAACTTAGTGCCAGAACATACTTTAAACAAGTTGACTCAAATAGTTATATACATTTTACAAGCTGTCATCATAAGAAGTGGATAGATAACATCCCTAAAGGGCAGTTTTTGCGTATTCGAAAAAACTGCACAGATATAAGTAATTTTGACATTGAATTTGAATTACTCAAACAAAAATTTCTAGCCAGGGGTTATAATGAAAAAAATATTGAAAAAACAATGAAATTGATAGAACCTCCTTGCTGAAAACTAAAGATAAGAAATTGACTAATTTATCAACCACTATATCTACTAATACTCATAATAAAAATTGAACTATTTTTATTCCATTTATTACAAATTATAGTCATAATAAATACTTACTAGAAAAAATTCTAAAAAAACATTGGAAACTATTAAAGAACGATGAGGAATTAGGACCCTTATTACCACTGAAACCACAAGTGATATATAAAAAGGCACCAAATTTAAAATCTATTCTAGCGCCCACTGAGAATAATAAAAAATCAAAATTAGGTGGTCAACTGGATATTAAAGGGAACAATTTAAAAGGTGTTTTCCCTTGTTTAACTTGTAAATCTTGTGAACATTCTACCAAAAATAAGGAGTTTAGGTCTAATGTGACTGGCAAAATATTTAAAATTAATGATCTAATTAGGTGTTCAGACTGCTTTGTTATTTACATTATTCAGTGTAGTTGTGGACTACAGTACGTAGGTGAAACCACAAGAGCCCTACGTACCCGCATCAGGGAACATATCTGGTCTATAGAAAACTATACCCTTGAAAGAAACAAAGATCTCCCCATTCCTAAACATTTTGGATTATGTAATAAGGGTAATCTCAGTCATTTTTCGTTTCTAGGTATTGAAAAAGTTAATAAGAAATGGAGAGGTGGGAATGTTCAGAGTGAACTATTAAAAAGAGAGACCAAAAGGATTTTTGACTTAAAGACTTTACAGCCTAAGGGTCTAAATCTAGATTTTGATATTGGATGTTTTTTGGATAATTGGTTTACTTATGTAAAAACACATATAGAAACAATATTATTATTATTAATATTTAATAGTTTCTATATTTACAGTGGTTATCAATTATTGTTGGAGAATTATTATATATACTTTTCTTTTTCTTTTTTATTAATATTACTTTCATAATACACATGCATAGTCATTTTTTAAAATATATTAAAATCTTTTTTTATCAAGTGATTCTTGAGATTTGTGTAGATTTGTATGAATTTAATTTTTGTTTTAGATTTAATGAAATTAGGGCCGTCAATATCTATTTAATCTGTTTTATTATATTTTATATATTTTATTTTTATTTTTTCGAGTATTGCCGCTATTTTTACATTCTGCATAAATTCTAATATAAGTTAGACTGCATTTTATTTTTTTGTATATATATATGTATATTGCTCTTGAACAGATTTCTCTTTAATCTTCCTGACTATTAGAACAAGTAGGGCAATCAAACCCATTGTCTATTTCTAACCAATAAGGATGTTCAACTGCCTTTAAATAGATAGCCGTACATTCCATCAGGAGCTTGAAAAAGACCCATAATGGATTGAAATGCGTTGCTCTTAATCCTAGAAGTGCTTTGTCCCTCTAAGGCTCCTGTAAGATTTGAGTCCCGCTACCCGGCGGCAGTAGAAGCTATTTGGACAAATATCCCATTCAAACTTCATCGCCATATTGGAATGCTCTGCTGAAGGGGTGTTGCTGTTATCGGAGGAGCTACCACAGAGAGGAGAGAGCACACATCTTGGCACCAGCTTCGGTGTAAGTAAAACTGAATACCTTTTCCTGGTATCTCTTCTGCCATTTGATTCGGTTCTTTATTTATTCCAGCTTCTTCATGTGACATTTGTCCCTTGAAATTCCCGACAAACATCATCGAGTCATCGTTTGGATATCCTCTGCTCAAATATTGTTTTTATATTGATTTTATTTTTTTCTCTATCTAAGTATTGTTACCTTCTCTATGTTAGCATAATTGTAGTGTTTCAATTAAACCTCATTGTTGCAATTTTATATGTATACTACACTATCCATTGCGCCTGATCAACGCACATGATACTTTATATATCTGTATTTTTTTTCTTGTATTATATTTTTACGTGTATTAAATTTATGTAAATTTTGCACATCTCTTGGATCACTTTCTTGCCTAGATTGGCTACTAACACTGTAAGGTTTATTATTATTATTATTATTTCACTTGCACATACTGTATATTTTGCACTTTTTATTTGACACCACTCACTATCTATTTTAAGCTTTCATTAGCGCCTATGATCTAAGTTTTATTTGGCCCCTTTTTGTGGCCAAATTTTTCTTATATTTTATTGCACAAATCTAAAGTTTTAACAGCTTCTAGGTTGGGCCATATTCAAATTCAAAAATCCTTGAGGGCTTACTCTTATCACTTATTTTTTTTATTATGTTAGCTTTCCCTTCAATAGTTTTTGAAGTTCTGGTGGCTCATATAGATTAAACATTGTCATTGTACATATATATTTATGTAACATTAATCCAATTAGCTTTTTGTAGGAATTAAATAGTGACAATAGTTGTGCTACAAATTGAAAATAAAGAAAGCCAAAACATTTGTCAAAAAATAATGCAGTAAAAATTGTTTTATTACAAACTTACAAAGAATACTGCAAAAATATATATTTCAAATTTTAAAAAACATACTGTAAACAAAAATAAATTAGAATATATATATACACATATGTAACACTGAATTATTTAAGAAACAACAGTTTATTTTCAAGTAACTATAAACATAGAAGCAATTTATGTAAAATTGATAATTTACTCATATTAACAATAATTCTTAGTTCTATTATTAATCTTTCATTTCTGTTTTTTTATGAAGTTAGAAATATAATAATTAGTATTTGATAATAGGAGTAAATTATAAATTTTTCACAAATGTCATGATTACACAAATGGTTCATTAAAAAAATTGACTTTATTAAACCTTTCAACATAAACGTAAGAATTTTTTATTATTGAACATTCTATTAATATTCTTTGTTTACAAACAATAAAAAAATACATAAATCGAAATATATATTATATTTGAAACATTTTAATTTTTTAGTTGCTACATATTGCGATCATTGCGTTAATGATTGACTTAACAATTAATGATGTCATTGTCAAGCATGTCGCGTCCTAAAAAAAGAGAGTGTTTCAGGAGCGCTACAGCTAAAGGTGCTAGGAAATGAGACTATATACTTTAAAAATATATGACATGGACAACAGCGTTATCTAAAATATGACACAAAAGTTCTTAAGTTGCCGCCATATGAATATTGCAATAGCAAAAAGAGTTTGTTGTACAAATATAAAACAATCCAGTGTACACTTTCAATATCCTTAATAGGTGTTGGTTTGCTAGCAAACAAGGGCTTACCCCAGACTTTCCACTCAATGTTCTCCGTAGGTTAGTTACAGCCGTTTGCGTGATGACATCACTTATGTGGGCACTGTCCCAGACGGGCTCTCTGATTGGTCCAAAATCGGAACCAGCCAACAGCGGCAGTGTTGACTCTTTCAGCTAGAGTATAGCGATCATCCGGTGACAAATACCTGCTCTTAGTGCTAACCAGCACGCAAGGTACAAAAATGAAAGATGTAAGTAAGCTTGATTATCCGATAGAAAGTTCAGAGAGTTGGTTGCAAGTCTTTCCAATAGCTAATTGTTTTAATAAATCTCAGTAGTTGTTGCAGCACATCAACACGTTTCTCCCTCTGCAGGGCTTTCTCAAGATGAATGATCTGCAACAGGTGTATCTTTATTTAAAGGTGTAGCTTGCTTCTCATTGGTTATGAAACACCTGGGAGTGTTACCTAAGGCTGTCTTAATATTTAAGATGGTATTGGCAAGTAACCATATAGTCACTTCACATTATTATAAAAAGTGGTTTCTATTACTAGATTTCACAGAACTCCCTTAAAAGTAATACTTATAATTAATATTGTGTCTTTTAGACAATTTCTAAATCATTTATGTTAAAATGATCTACTAAAAACATTTATTAAAAAACAATGAATACTTAGAACATAGTTAGAAGATAGTCATATTGTGGGTCTAAATTGATACTGTATGTATCGTATAATAAGGTGCAAATTTGTGCATTACATAGCTATTATTAGTCAAATAGAAATGGAGAAATGTCTAGTTCAGAATTTAGACCAGCAGGGGCAAAGTATTATGTCTATAAATCAATTCTGCCTCTTTTATTTTCAAAAAGTTTTCTACATTTTTCTAAATTCCCCCCCCCCTCCAATTCTGCTTAACTTGTAGTATTCCCCAATACTTTAGATCTTTAGTATTGCCCTTGTGTACAGATTTAAAGTGCCTATATAGATTAGTGTCTACCACTCCCTTCTCAATACATAATAGGTGTTCTCTTATCCTATATTTAATCATTCGCTTTTTGAAAATAAAAGAGGCAGAATTGATTTATAGACATAATACTTTGTTCCCTGCTGGTCTAAATTCTGAACTAGACATTTCTCCATTTCTATTTGACTAATAATAGCTATGTAATGCACAAATTTGCACCTTATTATACGATACATACAGTATCAATTTAGACCCACAATATGACTATCTTCTAACTATGTTCTAAGTATTCATTGTTTTTTAATAAATGTTTTAGTAGATAATTTTAACATAAAGGATTTAGAAATTGTCTAAAAGACACAATATTAATTATAAGTATTACTTTTAAGGGAGTTCTGTGAAATCTAGTAATAGAAACCACTTTTTATAATAATGTGAAGTGACTATATGGTTACTTGCCAATACCATCTTAAATATTAAGACCGCCTTAGGTAACACTCCCAGGTGTTTCATAACCAATGAGAAGCAAGCTACACCTTTAAATAAAGATACACCTGTTGCAGATCATTCATCTTGAAAAAGCCCTGCAGAGGGAGAAACGCGTTGATGTGCTGCAACAACTACTGAGATTTATTATATGTAGCTGGAGCTACCACAGTGTTCATTGAGGATTGTGCAATATCGCTAAAACAATTAGCTATTGGAAAGACTTGCAACCAACTCTCTGAACTTTCTATCGGATAATCAAGCTTACTTACATCTTTCATTTTTGTACCTTGCGTGCTGGTTAGCACTAAGAGCAGGTATTTGTCACCGGATGATCGCTATACTCTAGCTGAAAGAGTCAACACTGCCGCTGTTGGCTGGTTCCGATTTTGGACCAATCAGAGAGCCCGTCTGGGACAGCGCCCACATAAGTGATGTCATCATGCAAACGGCTGTAACTAACCTACGGAGAACATCGAGTGGAAAGTCTGGGGTAAGCCCTTGTTTGCTAGCAAACCAACACCTATTAAGGATATTGAAAGTGTACACTGGATTGTTTTATATTTGTACAACGAACTCTTTTTGCTATTGCAATATTCATATGGCGGCAACTTAAGAACTTTTATTCATGGAGATGTCCATTTTTATTTGATATTATCTTTGGTGCAATAAATTTGTGTCATATTTTAGATAACGCTGTTGTCCATGTCATATATTTTTAAAGCATATAGTCTCATTTCCTAGCACCTTTAGCTGTAGCGCTCCTGAAACACTCTCTTTTTTTAGTCATTTTATTTACCTATTTTGGGAACACATAGGTATTCTCAGGAGTTTGGTGTTTTTCACCCTGCGCTCACTGGTTTAATATCCTATGTCGTGTCCTAAACCTTTTGGTGCTGGTGAATTAGTAATGCTAGTTTATACGATGGATAAATATTTTTCAAAATATATTGGGGGTGTAAGGGCAGTGAAACAGGAATGCTGTGACAAAATTATATACGGGATACTGAGAAGAATGCATCGTATTTCAAAAATTAAAAGAACAAGACGACAATGTCTTCGAAGATATAGTGACTTGAAGAGAAGGGAACCTAAGTACTATAAATCTATTAGAAAATTGATAAGGACATGTAAGTTTAATCTATCTGTATATATTATATATTTTGTATATTCATTTTTTTCTTGTAATAGAAACAGATAATGTAATTACTTACATAATACTTACATAATAAAATTGTGTTTAGTGTCCCTTTCATCTATGTTTATAATCAACAGAATAAAAAAAATTGACTGCCAGAGAACATTAAACCGAAATTTATAGATAATAAGTATCAACTAATGTAAGCATGCAGAACATTGTTAGTAGATGATTTCAATTTTAGTTATTATGAAAAAAGGAACATGCTTAAAGGGGCACCAAACATTTATTTTATTTCCTGATTCAGAAACACCATTCAATTTTAAGACACTTCCTAATTTACTACTTTTAACAATTTTCATTCGTTCTATAGCTATCTTTATTTTTTTAAAAAATGAATGTGATGCATAGGAACAGGCCATTTTTTGTTTGTGAACCTTTCTTGCTTATTGGTTGGTAAATGGAAGCCTCCAATAAGCAAGCACTATCCATGTGGCTGAGCAAAACATCGTCTGGCTGCTAAGATTTACATTCCTGCTCTTAAAAAGAATATATCAAGTTAAGCTAGAGAAAATATTGATAATTGTAGTAAATTAGAAACTTTATTACAATGACATGCTCTATATGAATCAGGAAAGAAAACAATTTGGTTGAGTGGCACTTTAACAATGTTAGTATATTAAAGTTTACAAAGAAAAGTAAGCATGCAGAACTGTGTTAGTAGAGTAAAATGTAATTGTAATTAGTCAGTAAAAATGATCTTCATGAACAATGTTAGTAGATTAAAAAAAAAAAAAAATTATAATTTTTATTGAGGTCAAAGTTTTGGCATACATAGAAAATATAATAACATTGCATAACATTGCATGGATGCGTTCCAAGAAAGGACTTATGGCAAGATACATCACATAAATTACATATTAATAAGGCATATGCAATTAACAATATCAACTATATCAATAGAGCATGATGTGGTTTACAGAATAAACGTTGACAAGTAACAAACACCGTCTATTATCTTTATGATATAAAGCTCTGAAAAGAAAAGAAGCAAACGCTGCAGAGGAAAAAGAAAAGGAAAACACTTGAAAACACAAGTCTTGGTACACATATAAATCTATACCCTTGGGTAGTCATATTTCTTCAAGACTTATAGGAAGGCACAACTTATGAGTTACATATTAAAAAGGCATATGCAATTAGCAACATCTGCTACATCAAAGAACATAATGTAAAATTTAAAGTAGAAGTTTGTATACATTAAATGATGTCTACTATTTATATGATATAAAGCTCTGCAACGGAACATTTGCTACAGAAAAAAAAAGAAACACATGCAAATATTCACCTAAGCCTTCTATATTGAACAGGAGGCCACTCTTGGACCTCATACTTTGTAGGGTAATAACATGAACCGAAGGCTACAAGAAAGAGAGGAGACCACTTGTGGATCTCATTATTTATACCTCAGGTGCTATTTTATTATTTAGTTATAAGGCTAATGTAGAAGAGGGGCAAGGTAGTTGTTTATCAAACAATGGTGGTCTACCGGAGGATTCCAATTGTTAGCAATAGATCTTTAAATCTGGCTAAAGATAGCAGTCCAACTCAACAATAAGTAGCAAGACTGTTTGGCGAATACATGTATTCAAAAGAAAACATAGGCTTAGAACCTGTAAAAATCTATGGCCTAGACTTAGAGTTCGGCGGTAGCCGTGAAAACCAGCGTTAGAGGCTCCTAACGCTGGTTTTAGGCTACCGCCGGTATTTGGAGTCGTGTAGGTAAGGGTCTAACGCTCACTTTCCAGCCGCGACTTTTCCATACCGCAGATCCCCCTACGCCATTTGCGTATCCTATCTTTTCAATGGGATCTTTCTAATGCCGGTATTTAGAGTCGTTTCTGAAGTGAGCGTTAGAATTCTAACGACAAAACTCCAGCCGCAGGAAAAAAGCAGGAGTTAAGAGCTTTCTGGGCTAACGCCGGTTTCTAAAGCTCTTAACTACTGTACTCTAAAGTACACTAACACCCATAAACTACCTATGTACCCCTAAACCGAGGTCCCCCCACATCGCCGCAACTCGATTAAATTTTTTTAACCCCTAATCTGCCGACCGCAAAGCGCCGCCACCTACGTTATCCTTATGTACCCCTAATCTGCTGCCCCTAACACCGCCGACCCCTATATTATATTTATTAACCCCTAATCTGCCCCCCTCAACGTCGCTGACAACTGCCTACACTTATTAACCCCTAATCTGCCGACCGGACCTCACCGCTACTATAATAAAGTTATTAACCCCTAATCTGCCTCACTAACCCTATCATAAATAGTATTAACCCCTAATCTGCCCTCCCTAACATCACCGACACCTAACTTCAATTATTAACCCCTAATCTGACGACCGAATCTCGCCGCTATTCTAATAAATATATTAACCCCTAAAGCTAAGTCTAACCCTAACACTAACACTAACACCCCCCTAAATTAAATATAATTTAAATCTAACGAAATTAATTAACTCTTATTAAATAAATTATTCCTATTTAAAGCTAAATACTTACCTGTAAAATACATCCTAATATAGCTACAATATAAATTATAATTATATTGTAGCTATTTTAGGATTAATATTTATTTTACAGCCAACTTTGTAATTATTTTAACCAGGTACAATAGCTATTAAATAGTTAAGAACTATTTAATAGTTACCTAGTTAAAATAATAACAAAATTACCTGTAAAATAAATCCTAACCTAAGTTATAATTAAACCTAACACTACCCTATCAATAAATTAATTAAATAAACTACCTACAATTACCTACAATTAACCTAACACTACACTATCAATAAATAAATTAAATACAATTGCTACAAATAACTACAATTACATAAACTAACCAAAGTACAAAAAATAAAAAAGAACTAAGTTACAAAAAAGAAAAAAATATTTACAAACATAAGAAAAATATTACAACAATTTTAAACTAATTACACCTACTCTAAGCCCCCTAATAAAATAACAAAGACCCCCAAAATAAAAAAATGCCCTACCCTATTCTAAATTAATAAAGTTAAAAGCTCTTTTACCTTACCAGCCCTGAACAGGGCCCTTTGCGGGGCATGCCCCAAGAAAATCAGCTCTTTTGCCTGTAAAAAAAAACATACAATACCCCCCCAACATTACAACCCACCACCCACATACCCCTAATCTAACCCAAACCCCCCTTAAATAAACCTAACACTAAGCCCCTGAAGATCTTCCTACCTTGTCTTCACCATCCAGGTATCACCGATCCGTCCTGGCATCCGGTGCTGAAGAGGTCCAGAAGAGGCTCCAAAGTCTTCCTCCTATCCGGCAAGAAGAGGACATCCGGACCGGCAAACATCTTCTCCAAGCGGCATCTTCGATCTTCTTCCATCCGGTGCGGAGCGGGTCCATCTTGAAGCAGCCGACGCGGATCCATCCTCTTCTTCCGGCGTCTCCCGACGAATGACGGTTCCTTTAAGGGACGTCATCCAAGATGGCGTCCCTCGAATTCCGATTGGCTGATAGGATTCTATCAGCCAATCGGAATTAAGGTAGGAATATTCTGATTGGCTGATGGAATCAGCCAATCAGAATCAAGTTCAATCCTATTGGCTGATCCAATCAGCCAATCAGATTGAGCTCGCATTCTATTGGCTGATCGGAACAGCCAATAGAATGCGAGCTCAATCTGATTGGCTGATTGGATAAGCCAATAGGATTGAACTTGATTCTGATTGGCTGATTCCATCAGCCAATCAGAATATTCCTACCTTAATTCCGATTGGCTGATAGAATCCTATCAGCCAATCGGAATTCGAGGGACGCCATCTTGGATGACGTCCCTTAAAGGAACCGTCATTCGTCGGGAGACGCTGGAAGAAGAGGATGGATCCGCGTCGGCTGCTTCAAGATGGACCCGCTCCGCACCGGATGGAAGAAGATCGAAGATGCCGCTTGGAGAAGATGTTTGCCGGTCCGGATGTCCTCTTCTTGCCGGATAGGAGGAAGGCTTTGGAGCCTCTTCTGGACCTCTTCAGCACCGGATGCCAGGACGGATCGGTGATACCTGGATGGTGAAGACAAGGTAGGAAGATCTTCAGGGGCTTAGTGTTAGGTTTATTTAAGGGGGGTTTGGGTTAGATTAGGGGTATGTGGGTGGTGGGTTGTAATGTTGGGGGGGGGTATTGTATGTTTTTTTTTACAAGCAAAAGAGCTGATTTTCTTGGGGCATGCCCCGCAAAGGGCCCTGTTCAGGGCTGGTAAGGTAAAAGAGCTTTTAACTCTATTAATTTAGAATAGGGTAGGGCATTTTTTTATTTTGGGGGTCTTTGTTATTTTATTAGGGGGCTTAGAGTAGGTGTAATTAGTTTAAAATTGTTGTAATATTTTTCTTATGTTTGTAAATATTTTTTTCTTTTTTGTAACTTAGTTCTTTTTTATTTGTTGTACTTTAGTTAGTTTATGTAATTGTAGTTATTTGTAGCAATTGTATTTAATTTATTTATTGATAGTGTAGTGTTAGGTTAATTGTAGGTAATTGTAGGTAGTTTATTTAATTAATTTATTGATAGGGTAGGTTTAATTATAACTTAAGTTAGGATTTATTTTACAGGTAATTTTGTTATTATTTTAACTAGGTAACTATTAAATAGTTCTTAACTATTTAATAGCTATTGTACCTGGTTAAAATAATTACAAAGTTGGCTGTAAAATAAATATTAATCCTAAAATAGCTACAATATAATTATAATTTATATTGTAGCTATATTAGGATGTATTTTACAGGTAAGTATTTAGCTTTAAATAGGAATAATTTATTTAATAAGAGTTAATTAATTTCGTTAGATTTAAATTATATTTAATTTAGGGGGGTGTTAGTGTTAGGGTTAGACTTAGCTTTAGGGGTTAATCAATTTATTATAGTAGCGATGAGCTCCGGTCGTCAGATTAGGGGTTAATAATTGAAGTTAGGTGTCGGCGATGTTAGGGAGGGCAGATTAGGGGTTAATACTATTTATGATAGGGTTAGTGAGGCGGATTAGGGGTTAATAACTTTATTATAGTAGCGCTCAGGTCCGCTCGGCAGATTAGGGGTTAATTATTGTAAGTAGCTGGCGGCGACGTTGTGGGGGGCAGGTTAGGGGTTAATAAATATAATACAGGGGTCGGCGGTGTTAGGGGCAGCAGATTAGGGGTACATAGGGATAATGTAAGTTGCGGCGGTTTACGGAGCGGAAGATTAGGGGTTAATAATATAATGCAGGGGTCAGCGATAGCGGGGGCGGCAGATTAGGGGTTAATAAGTGTAAGGGTAGGGGTGTTTAGACTCGGGGTACATGTTAGAGTGTTAGGTGCAGACGTAGGAAGTGTTTCCCCATAGGAAACAATGGGGCTGCGTTAGGAGCTGAACGCGGCTTTTTTGCAGGTGTTAGGTTTTTTTTCAGCTCAAACAGCCCCATTGTTTCCTATGGGGGAATCGTGCACGAGCACGTTTTTGAGGCTGGCCGCGTCCGTAAGCAACTCTGGTATCGAGAGTTGCATTTGCGGTAAAAATGCTCTACGCTCCTTTTTTGGAGCCTAACGCAGCATTTTTTTGAACTCTCGATACCAGAGTTAAATTTATGGTGCGGCCAGAAAAAAGCCCGCGTAGCGTTAACAGCCCATCTACCGCCAAACTCCAAATCTAGGCCTATGTATGTGACTAGTATATGATATAGTAGTGAACTGTGGGTTCTCGAGGAATATGCTAAGCTTAAAGGGAGAGACACCCAACCTGGCCTGCAGGTCTTATACAAGAGGTAAATTGGAGCTGCTGTAGTGGGAACATTAGTGAGCTGGTTATCACAGCAATAGATTCAATAATAAGGACCACCTCCCATTGATCAATAGAATTAAGGGTCAGCCAGATAGCAAAACCCCAGAACTCTAGAAGGGAAAGCAGGGAGCAGGCACTCCTAAGGATACTTGGAGGGATTGGAGTGAAATATCACTGAGGAGTAGTTATGACATCTAAATGAGTGAAACCATTTATGCTTGTGCTATAAATACATAGTAGGTAAACATTCATCTCCCATTTCAAGCATATACTAAGAGTGAATATAAACACCAAATATAAAACTATGGGTCACTTCTGTGGTTGTGGCTACCATAACTGCTGGAATGAATCACTAGCTAATATGTACAATGGAAATATGAGTGTAAATTATCTATGTTTTGCATATACTACATATAAATTACCCCAATTACATACATGAGAGTCCCTGCAAATTTGAATGTCCAAATAGGCAGTAAACCATGAGGGGTTCGCTACTTTGAGCCAGACATATGGGAAAAGTTAACCCACACTAATCCTCAAAGCATCAATGCAGGGTTTAGGATATAAAGAACTGCAATGAGGATCCAAGTATGCTTGCCTGTGTAGGTGCCGCCACAAACTGAGGTCGGTTCCAGAGTTAGGTGAGATTATAGCTGGATTGAGAGCTTCTCTGAGTGATCGCCATTTATTCCCCAGGGCCAGCACAGCGACCTGCAGCATCGCAGCAGCTGACACCGGGGGGGCTAGGTAGGACCTTCTGGTTACTCTGGGTAGATAGTTTAGGACTCTTCAGAAGAGACAAGGGCAAAGCGGTAGGCGACTGAGGTGGTGCGGTTAGGCTTGCCGCAACTGGGTCCACGGGGTTCTCAGAAGTATTTGGTGCGAGTGTTCTCACTAAGCTACGCTGATCTGTTTGAGACAGTGCAACACTCGTTACAGCAGAGGTCTTCTCATCCTCCATGGTGGGAAACAGCTTAAGCACTGGGATGTTGCCTGGATCCACACAGTTCGGCTTAGTCTCACCATCGCCATTTCCCCAAGCTGTAATGAGATCGTTCTCAAGCTGTGAAAAATGTGCATTCAATAGGTTAACAATCTTTGTAAATAGGGTAGCTTCAATGGGCTCCATCCGGTATTCCCAGAAATAAAGTCCCTGTTTGCTATGTGCAGGATCAGTACTTTTTAGGTACTTCTTAAGCACTTAACATGCTACTTAACAACAGGGCCAAAGGCGCCCCGCCGGGGGGTATATTGAAGACCAAGATCTTATACTGGCTCCGGGCGCCGATGCCAACAACAATTCTCTTTATTTCATGCACTATAAGTGTGGTTTCCAAGGCATAAGTCTACTCACAAGAAATGTTGCATGGATCAAGTAGCTAAAGGTTGAATTTTCAAAGTTTTCAGTGAAAAGCTGCAGCAGCATACAGCAATGTGGCTGATCATGGCCGCTACCTGGAAGTTCCCCCCGTAGGTTAATAAATTTAATTGTAAGAAAAATAAGCATGCAGAACTGTGTTAGTCGAATTAAATTTAAATTCTTGATTAAAAATAAATACTATTAATAAAATTGGAGTAGCATGCATAACTTCCAATGTTTAACAAATTTGTTAAACATTTTTCTATGTTAATTTTTTATTTGAATTTTGCTTTTATGTTTTTTATATTTATATGTTTATAGATATGTGAAAACTAATAGATAAAGAGAAACTCTTAATGTAGTGCCAGCCGTTCAAACTTTAACTGTTCCGAAAAAGTTCAAAGTATGTGCACCAAATGTGTTGCCAATATGTGTAGAACAGAATGATGAGAAATGTCTATTGGTTGCGAGCTGCCCCAGGTAATTGCTCTGAACAGGCAAATAATACTTAGTTTAATAAACAATTGCAATGCTTGTAACTAGTAACCGGCACTCTTAGGCAAACCAAATGAAACGTTACGTTAATCTTCACTCACCCGTGTTGTGCGGATTGGGGGTACTTATGGCAGACCTCAGCCGCTTCACATCCGCCACACTTCGTGCAGGTAAGGCTCTAATAAGGAACAAGGCAAGTTCACCGGAAGGCGCCGGGACGAAGCGGTGTACCTCTACCGCCTCAACTTATCCCAGCCGCAGTACTTCCTGGTATTGTGTAAGTTGCTCCTCCCCCCCTGCTCCGCTCCGTAACACGGTGAGACTTAGTGTTGAAAACGGCGATCACCAGGACCGTAAGTATATGGCTAAACACAGATGGTCATCATACTTGCTCCAAACTTGTAATAAATGTCCCATACTCAGCCAATGCTACCAGTGTACTGGAAAGTGAAAAGATCAAAGAAAGGAAGTCCCAGTAGCATAAAATAAATCCTTTATTCTTGGTTCAAATAAAATCAAACATGGAGATGCACAGCAGAAAAGATGTGGAAGGTGCTGAGGGCGCAGCACTAACTGGCTTACATGTTTCGGAAATGATCCGTAGTCATAGCCTGTAGTGCTGAGCCCCACACCTGTTTAAAAACACTTCAAACAAATGTGATAGGTTAAAAAATACAACAACGCCCTCAAACTAAACCTGTGCACACCTGAATAATCACTAAATGCCTGTACTACTCACACTAATTAGCATACTGAAAGGATGTAATGTTGATAGTTGAAAAACTGGCAATAGTATATACATGGTATATACATATAGATATGTGAAGTAAGAAAATAAAGGGTAAACAGCCACCACGCTACCTTCGGTTAATGTTGGTGGAAACACCCAGGAGTGAAGCTTTCTCTCCACCTATGCCACTAACACTATTGGATATTGAATTATCTCCCAATCCATATCAAGGTTTTCATAAAAATACACAGATAGGTAATGGTTAGTTAACATATAATTTATATTTTTAAAATAGTTTTTGGCTTCATAGTTGTTTATCTTTGTTATTACTGTAATATAGATATTACCATGGAAGACCTAGAAAATATGGCTGAAATAGATCCTGATAGTGTGCCATTATGTGGAGGGTTGAGTTCAGATGATAGTCAGCCAAGAATTTAAGTTTTAAGAACAATGATGGAAGATAAAGGTATGTTTCATACTCATTACCCTTAAAACAAAGAAAAGATTTGTTTGAAATATTAAATATTAAATATTGCATATTTTTAGGGGTAGGGTCTGATGAAAGCTTTAAAGGAGTGGACAAAAGTGTAGAAGCCAATATAGTCGATTAAATAGTCGATGAAATAGATAATACACCAGCAAGAGGTAATAATTGTGAACAGATAACCATATGATACATTTAATATGGATATGTAAATTTTAATACTAATTGTTTTGTTTTTATTATTCTACAGATGTATCTTCAACATCAACTACTGAAACTGAAGACAAAAGTACTCAGAGTTGTCTTGAAGATAATGTTAAACTCAAAATCTCTAAAATTAGGGTAACTTTGGGAATGTTATTGGAACAAGTAGATTATCTGTACCGAAAATATGTTATTTGATTTTATTCTGTTATTTGTTTTATAAAAAAAAAAAAATTGGAATATAATTTGCATAAGAAAGGGTTCTGTGAATAAAGGATTTTTTTTTAAAGAATTTTGTATTTACTGGAACAAAAATATTTAATATAAAAAACTAACAATTATAGAACAAATATATATGTCTGAAAACAATAAACAGAAAATATAACCTTTTGGATTTTGGGGGTAAAAATAAGAAATAAATTGTTAATTGTAGCCTTGGTCTTTTGGGGTCTGTTGTACCCTCCCTTTCACTTATAATAGATAATAGTGATTGGAGTCTCCTTTCAGTGAGGCTTATGGCTCTATTTATTTGCTGAGTTTTTTCTTCGTCCATCTGCCTCTGCCACTGAAACATTTCTCTTTGGAGATTTAATTTTTGTCTTTCAATTTCCATTTTTTCTTTTTCAATTTCAATACTTTTTCGGAAATGGCTGCCCAATGTTCAATATTATTGTTAATAACATTCTGCATGTCCCTGTGGTCCTCTCTATATTGCCTGGCAAGTGACAACATTTCCATTAAGCCAACATCTGCCAATAGTCCAGCAGCTGGTGGATTTTCAATATTTACATTGCGTGTTTCTAGTGGTGGTGGTGGTGCCTGTGTTTCCACTTGTTCCTCCTGATTTTCTGGGGTATGTATGTCCAGTTGTTGGGTATCTCCAAATTCGAGAAAATCTTGAGTCTCACTTCCATCCTGACGTCCTGTATTTTCTTCAGAATTTGGATTTTTCTCTCTTATTGGAATGAGATTTATGGTGATCTCCCTTGATGAGTTTTCTTCTTCTAGATCAAACAAAATAAAATGTTAGAAAATGACAAAAAATAATGGCAATAAATGTCCAGTCAAACTATGGAAAAGACGTCTCAAATCAGCTATAAACAAAAAAAAATGGACTGTAAGATTTAAGTATATTAGAATTATTGACATATATTAGAATGTGATTACATTCCCTTTAAATGTAATTTTAAAAATACATTTAATATCAATTAAGTTTGAGATTAATGATACGCTCAGATCATTGTTATATGTCATTCAACTGCCATTCCATCTCTAAACTATATTGAACTAGATTCTGTCAATACTAACATTGTACATTTGTTATTGTTTAGTAAAAAAAAAATATTTGGAAATCTAAATTTTTAGATTTGATAGATGAAAGACATAACACACGCCATTTAAATTATTTTTTTGGAAAGTTGATTTTTATTTTAAAAAAAGAAAAATGATAGTGCTAATTGGTGATTTTGTTAGAAAACATCATCTGCTTACCAGTTACTCTTCCAACACCTGTATCTGGAGTGCTGGTCCTTACATCAAGGAGTGTATCCGCAGATGAAGAACTGTGTGTGACAGTAGATGTGGACCGTATAAATTGACCATGAGCTGCACTTGTAGATGGTCTAGAAACAGCTGTAGAAGATTTTGAAGAAGTGGCCGCTTCATTGGTACTCCTCCCAGGCTGTGCTTGTGGTGTCGGTGTAGCTTTAAAATAAATTAAAAAAAGAATATTTTAGTAATGAAATTTTTTAATTTTTTTATTTGTAGTTTAATCTTAAAGCTAATGCTGGTAATAATACTCTGATCACGGCAGTGGCTGCTGGCGCAATCATTAAAGGGACATAAAAACTAACATTTTTCTTTCATGATTTCAAAAGAACATAATTTAATTCTATTATCTTTTTTTGCTTCATTCCATTGATATTCTTTGATGAAAAGCATATATAGATAGGCTCAGTAAATGATCATTGGTTGATGCACATAGATGGCTCGTGTGATTGTGTCACCCATGTGCATCACTATGTTTCAAACAAAGGATATCTATAGAATGCAGAAAATTAGATATTAGAACTAATTTGGAATGCTGTTAAAAATTGTATTTTATACTCGAATCCTGCAACATGAAAGTCAATAGATAATCAATGTACAAAGGCATGTGATCAGGGGGCAGTCAGAATATGCTGAGATAAAAGTTTAATTGACTTTTTACGTCGAACATACCATGTTACACAACTTGAATAATTTATTCCTATTATCAAATTTGCTTATTTCTCTTGTCATTATCTCTTGAAGGAGTTTCAACACACTTCTGGTTTCTAAATGAACACATGGGTGAGCCAATGAGAATCGGTAGATATATGTAGCCAACAATCAGCAGCTAGAACCTAGGTTCTTTGCTGCTCCTGAGCTTACCTAGATAAACCCTTCAACAAACGATAAGAAGAGAACGAAACAAAATAAATAATAAAAGTAAATTGGAAAGTTGTTTACAATTGCATGCTATTTCTAAATCAGGGAAGAAAAATTGTTTGTTTCATGTCCCTTTAATATCATATTATTTACTTGTATCGAACCATATTATAAAGCAAACTTGTTCACATGGCATTTAATTACATAAATATAACAATTAAATTGGGCCTAAATTTAATACAAATATTTTGATTACAAAGGCACGGCATGAGCACAATGTTATCTTTAGAGATCACATTAATAGTTCTCCCCTATATTTATAAAAAACTCATAAAAAAAAGTTTATAGGCGTCATAAAAAAGTTGTTTTACTATCGAGTAAATCTTTATCTTTTTAATACACAATTGTATGTATGAACAATACAGTAGATATATATCCACATTTTTCTTATATTCCCACTATATTAAAGCTTGATACAACAGATAATTACAGAAACCCTATATCTGTACAATCCCATTTATACTTTTTTTTATAATATATATATATATATATATTTATATATATATATATATATATATATATATATATATATATATATATATATATATAAATACAACAAGGGAGTTTGGTTAAGCACACCTGAAAAAAAAACATGTCATATATTGGCACTCAGTGCTGTCAAAATATATATAAGACAAACAACAGGTATTGGCGCACATCCAAGCACTTAAGTCCACATATATTATTTTTACATATTAATTTCATATTTAAATATGCTGCAAATAATTTTGCTACTAAACACAATCACATTATCTGGGACACACCTGAGCAGGGTGGTGTGCTTAAACCAAAGGGATTTGGTCAGCTCCCTGAAATTAAAGAAATACAACAAGGGGGTTTGGTTAAGCACACCTGAAAAAAAAACACCGTTATATATTGGCACTCATATTGTGAGAGTGCTGCCAAAATGAGTTTATTCTCATAAATGAAAAGAAAAACCTAAAACATAAGCAGAAGAATCAAACTGAAACAGCTGCCTGAAGAACTTTTCTACCAAAAACTGCTTCCGAAGATGCAAATACATCAAATTGGTAGAATTTAGTAAATGTATGCAAAGAAGACCAAGTTGCTGCTTTGCAAATCTGATCAACTGAAGCTTCATTCTTAAAAGCCCACAAAGTGGAGACTGATCTAGTAGAATGAGCTGTAATTCTCTGAGGCGGGGCTTGACCCGACTCCAAATAAGCTTGATGAATCAAAAGCTTTAACCACGATGCCAAGGAAACGGAAGAAGCCTTCTGACCTTTCCTAGAACCAGAAAAGATAACAAATAGACTAGAAGTCTTCCTGAAATCTTTAGTAGCTTCAACATAATATTTCAAAGCTCTTACCACATCCAAAGAATGTAAGGATCTCTCCAAAGAATTCTTAGGATTAGGACACAAGGAAGGGAAAACAATTTCTCTATTAATGTTGTTAGAATTCACAACCTTAGGTAAGAATTTAAATGAAGTCTGCAAAACTGCTTTATCCTGATGAAAAATCAGAAAAGGAGATTCACAAGAAAGAGCAGATAATTCAGAAACTCTTCTAGCAGAAGAGATGGCCAAAAGGAACAACACTTTCCAAGAAAGTAGTTTAATGTCCAAAGAATGCATAGGCTCAAATGAAGGAGCCTGTAAAGCCTTCAAAAACAAATTAAGACTCCAAGGAGGAGAGATTGATTTAATGACATGCTTGATACGAACCAAAGCCTGTACAAAACAGTGAATATCACGAGGCTTAGCAAACAGAAAGAGCAGAGATTTGTCCCTTCAAGGAACTTGCAGACAAAATCTTATCCAAACCATCCTGAAGAAACTGTAAAATTTTAGGAATTCTGAAAGAATGCCAAGAGCATTTATGAGAAGAACACCATGAAATATAAGTCTTCCAAACTCGATAATAAATCTTTCCAGAAACAGATTTACAAGCCTGTAACATAGTATTAATCACTGGGTCAGAGAAACCTCTATGACTAAGCACTAGGCATTCAATTTCCATACCTTCAAATTTAATGATTTGAGATCCTGATGGAAAAACAGACCTTGAGACAGAAGGTCCAGCTTTAATGGAAGTGGCCAAGGTTGGCAACTGGACATCCGAACAAGATCCGCATACCAAAACCTGTGAGGTCATGCTGGAGCCACCAGCAACACAAATGATTGCTCCATGATGATTTTGGAGATCACTCTTGGAAGAAGAACTAGAGGCAGGAAAATGTAAGCAGGTTGATAACACCAAGGAAGTGTCAACGCATCCACTGCTTCTGCCTGAGGATCCTTAGACCTGGACAGGTACCTGGGAAGATTCTTGTTTAGATGAGAAGCCATCAGATCTATTTCTGGAAGACCCCATATCTGAACAACCTAAGAAAACACATGTGGATGGAGGGACCACTCCCCCAGATGTAAAGTCTGATGGCTGAGATAATCCACTTCCCAATTGTCTATACCTGGGATATGAACTGCAGAAATTAGACAGGAACTGGATTCCACCCAAGCAAGTATCTGGGATACTTCTTTCATAGCTTGGGGACTGTGAGTTCCACCCTGATGATTGACATATGCCACAGTTGTGATATTGTCTGTCTGAAAACAAATGAACGGTTCTTTCTTCAACAGACGCCAAATCTGAAGAGCCCTGAAAATCGCACGGAGTTCCAAAATATTGATTGGTAATCTTGCTTCTTGAGATTTCCAAACCCCTTGTGCTGTCAGAGATCCCCAAACAGCTCCCCAACCTGAAAAACGTGCATCTGTTGTGATCACAGTCCAGGTTGGATGAACAAAAGAGGTCCCTAGAACAATACGATGGTGATTTAACCACCAAGTCAGAGATAGTCGAACATTGGAATTTAAGGATATTAATTGTGATATCCTTGTACAGGGAGTGCAGAATTATTAGGCAAGTTGTATTTTTGAGGATTAATTTTATTATGGAACAACAACCATGTTCTCAATGAACCCAAAAAACTCATTAATATCAAAGCTGAATAGTTTTGGAAGTAGTTTTTAGTTTGTTTTTAGTTATAGCTATTTTAGGGGGATATCTGTGTGTGCAGGTGACTATTACTGTGCATAATTATTAGGCAACTTAACAAAAAACAAATATATACCCATTTCAATTATTTATTTTTACCAGTGAAACCAATATAACATCTCAACATTCACAAATATACATTTCTGACATTCAAAAACAAAACAAAAACAAATCAGTGACAATATAGCCACCTTTCTTTGCAAGGACACTCAAAAGCCTGCCATTCATGGATTCTGTCAGTGTTTTGATCTGTTCACCATCAACATTGCGTGCAGCAGCAACCACAGCCTCCCAGACACTGTTCAGAGAGGTGTACTGTTTTCCCTCCTTGTAAATCT
Source organism: Bombina bombina (assembly GCF_027579735.1). Lineage (NCBI taxonomy): Eukaryota > Metazoa > Chordata > Amphibia > Anura > Bombinatoridae > Bombina > Bombina bombina. The sequence goes on along the minus strand of NC_069502.1, from coordinate 432,046,792 downwards.
CACATTTGATGATGGACCACAGGTTCTCAATGGGGTTCAGATCAGGTGAACAAGGAGGCATGTCATTAGATTTTCTTCTTTTATACCCTTTCTTGCCAGTCACGCTGTGGAGTACTTGGACGTGTGTGATGAAGCATTGTCCTGCATGAAAATCATGTTTTTCTTGAAGGATGCAGACTTCTTCCTGTACCACTGCTTGAAGAAGGTGTCTTCCAGAAACTGGCAGTAGGACTGGGAGTTGAGCTTGACTCCATCCTCAACCCGAAAAGGCCCCACAAGCTCATCTTTGATGATACCAGCCCAAACCAGTACTCCACCTCCACCTTGCTGGCGTCTGAGTCGGACTGGAGCTCTCTGCCCTTTACCAATCCAGCCACGGGCCCATCCATCTGGCCCATCAAGACTCACTCTCATTTCATCAGACCATAAAACCTTAGAAAAATCAGTCTTGAGATATTTCTTGGCCCAGTCTTGACGTTTCAGCTTGTGTGTCTTGTTCAGTGGTGGTCGTCTTTCAGCCTTTCTTACCTTGGCCATGTCTCTGAGTATTGCACACCTTGTGCTTTTGGGCACTCCAGTGATGTTGCAGCTCTGAAATATGGTCAAACTGGTGGCAAGTGGCATCTTGGCAGCTGCACGCTTGACTTTTCTCAGTTCATGGGCAGTTATTTTGCACCTTGGTTTTTCCACATGCTTCTTGCGACCCTGTTGACTATTTTGAATGAAACGCTTGATTGTTCGATGATCACGCTTCAGAAGCTTTGCAATTTTAAGAGTGCTGCATCCCTCTGCAAGATATCTCACTATTTTTGACTTTTCTGAGCCTGTCAAGTCCTTCTTTTGACCCATTTTGCCAAAGGAAAGGAAGTTGCCTAATAATTATGCACACCTGATATAGGGTGTTGATGTCATTAGACCACACCCCTTCTTATTACAGAGATGCACATCACCTAATATGCTTAATTGGTAGCAGGCTTTCGAGCCTATACAGCTTGGAGTAAGACAACATGCATAAAGAGGATGATGTGGTCAAAATACTAATTTGCTTAATAATTCTGCACACAGTGTATAATCCCTGCACCACTGGTTCAGCATACAAAGCTGGAGAGGTCTCATATGTAAACGAGCAAAGGGGATCGCGTCCGATGCTGCAGTCATGAGACCTAAAACTTCCATGCACATAGCTATTGAAGGGAATGACTGAGATTGAAGGTTCTGACAGGCTGAAAACAATTTTAATTGTCTCTTGTCTGTTAGAGACAGAGTCATGGACACTGAATCTATCTGAAAACCTAAAAAGGAGACCCTTGTCTGAGGAATCAAAGAACTGTATGGTAAATTGATCCTCCAACCATGTTTTTGAAGAAACAACACTAGTTGATTTGTGTGAGATTCTGCAGAATGTAAAGACTGAGCTAGTACCAAGATATCATTCAAATAAGGAAACACTGCAATACCCCACTCTCTGATTACAGAGAGTAGGGCACGAGAACCTTTGAAAAGATTCTTGGAGCTGTCGCTAGGCCAAAAGGAAGAGCGACAAATTGGTAATGCTAGTCTAGAAAAGAGAATCTCAGAAACTGATAATGATCTGGATGAATCGGATTATGAAGATATGCATCCTGTAAGTCTATTGTGTGGACATATAATGCCTGTGCTGAACAAAAGGCAGAATAGTCCTTATAGTCACCATTTTGAAAGTTGGTACACTTACATAATGATTTAAAATTTTCAGATACAGAACTGGTCTGAATGAATTTTCTTTCTTTGGGACAATGAATAGATTTGAATAAAACCCCAGACCTTGTTCCTGAAATAGAACCGGCATGATTACCCCTGAAAACTCCAGGTCTGAAACACACTTCAGGAAAGCCTGAGCCTTTACTGGATTTGCTGGGATGTGTGAGAGAAAATATCTTCTCACAGGAGGTCTTACTCTGAATCCTATTTGGTACCCTTGAGAGACAATACTCAGAATCCATTGATTTTGGACAGAATTTGTCCAAACATCCTTGAAAAATCTTAATCTGCCCCCTACCAGCTGAGCTGGAATGAGGGCTGCACCTTCATGCGGAGTTGGAGGCTGGCTTAGGTTTTTTAAATGGCTTGGATTTATCCCAATTTGAAGAAGGTTTCCAACTAGAAACAGATTTCTTGGAGGAAGGATTAGGTTTCTGTTCCTCAATTTGTTGAAAGGAACAAAAACGGTTAGAAGCTTTAGATTTACCCTTAGGTCTTTTATCCTGAGGCAAAAAAACTCCCTTCCCCTCAGTGACAGTTGAAATAATCGAATCCAACTGAGAACCAAATAACTTATTACCTTGGAAAGAAAGAGATAGCAATCTAGACTTAGAAGTCATGTCAGCATTCCAAGATTTAAGCCACAAAGCTCCTCTAGCTAAAATAGTTAAAGACATAGATTTAACATCAATTTGATGATATAAAAAATGGCATCACAAATAAAATGATTAGCATGTTGAAGCAAGCGAACAATGCTAGACAAATCAGAATCCAATTCTTGTTGCGCTAAATTTTCCAGCCAAAAAGTTGATGCAGTTGCAACATCAGCAAAAGAAATTGCTGGCCTGAGAAGATGACCAGAATATAAATAAGCTTTCCTAAGATAAGATTCAAGTTTCCTATCTAAAGGATCTTTAAAAGAAGTACTATCTTCCATAGGAATAGTAGTACGTTTTGCAAGAGTAAAGATAGCCCATCAACTTTGGGGATCTTTTCCCAAAACTCCAATGTAACTGCTGGCAAAGGATATAATTTTTTAAACCTTGAAGAAGGAATAAAAGAAGTACCAGGCCTATTCCATTCCTTAGAAATCATATCAGAAATAGCATCGGGAACTGGAAAAACCTCTGGAGTAACCATAGGAGGTTTATAAACAGAATTTAAATGTTTACTAGTCTTAATAACAAGAGGACTAGTTTCCTCAATATCCAATGTAATCAACACTTCTTTTAACAAAGAACGAATGTACTCCATTTTAAATAAATAAGTAGATTTGTCAGTGTCAATATCTGAGGAAGGATCTACTGAATCAGATAGATCCTCATCAGAGGAGGATAATTCAGTATGTTGTCGGTCATTTGAAATTTCATCAACTTTATGAGAAGTTTTAAAAGACCTTTTACGTTTATTAGAAGGTGGGATGGCAGACAAAGCCTTCTGAATAGAATCAGCAATAAAATATTTTAAATTCACAGTTATATCTTGTACATTAGATGTTGAAGGAACAACAACAGGCAATGCGCTATTACTGTTGGATACATTTTCTGCATCTAAAAGCTTATCATGACAACTATTACAAACCACAGTTGGAGAAATAATCTCCACAAGTTTACAACAAATGCACTTAGCTTTGGTAGAACTGTTATCAGGCAGCAGGGTTCCAACCATGATTTTTGAGACAGGATCAGATTGAGACATCTTTCAAATGTAAGAGAAAAAACAACATATAAAGCAAAATTATCAATTTCCTTATATGGCAGTTTCAGGAATCAGAAAAAAATTAAAACAGCATAGCCCTATGATAGAGAAAAAAAAGGCAAGAGGCATATAGAAATAGGGTTTTAAATAATGAAAATATTTGGCGGCAATTATGACGCACAACACAAACTGAAATTTTTTTGGCGCTATCAACATCCGGAAATGACACACTCGCATCATCAAAGACGTAACCTTGTGAAAGGACTCAACGTCGAATAAGACACCGGAAATGATGAATTTGTGTCATCGAATGTAACTTTGCGCCAAAAAAATCTTGCGCCAAATATGACGCAAAATACTTTGGCATTTAGCGCCCTAGCGAGCCTAATTTTGCCCACAAATTAAAAAGAACACTCAATTGAAAAAAGACTATACCCCAGGTAAGAAATTTTTTTCCCTAAAAAATGCATTTCCCAGATATGAAACTGACAGTCTGCAAAAGGAAATATACTTAAACCTGACTCATGGCAAATATAAGTACAATATATATATTTAGAACTTTATATAAATACATAAAATGCCAAACCATAGCTGAAAGTGTCTTAAGTAATGAAAAACATACTTACCAAAAGACAAGCATCCACATATAGCAGATAGCCAAACCAGTACTGAAACGGTTATCAGTAGAGGTAATTCGTCGATCTGAAAAGGGAGATAGGAGATGAATCTCTACGACTGATAACAGAGAACCTATGAAATAGATCTCCCATGAGGAAAACCATTGCATTCAATAGGTGATACTCCCTTCACATCCCTCTGACATTCACTGTACTTTGAGAGGAATCAGGCTTCAAAATGCTGAGAAGCGCATATCAACGTAGAAATCTTAGCACAAACTTACTTTACCACCTCCATAGGAGGCAAAGTTTGTAAAACTGAATTGTGGGTGTGGTGAGGGGTGTATTTATAGGCATTTTGAAGTTTAGGAAACTTTTCCCCTCCTGGTAGGATTGTATATCCCATACGTCACTAGTTCATGGACTCTTGCCAATTACATGAAAGAAAAGGATATTTAGGAAGAATTAAACATTTAGGAAAATATAATGCAACTGTGGACATTGTTTTACACACAAGGGAATGGGAAAATGTTTGAAAGGTTCTGAGGATCCACTATATAAAACTAGAGGAATACCACAATATTTGAGGGTATAAACGGCATGATCAGGCTATCACAGCTGCTATCTGGAGACTTGTTTGCCTTCTGGTTTATCTACAGCTATTTCTGAGCAAACATTGGTTTCACATGTAATGTACAAATAAAAGCACAATGAAAGAATCAACAAAGCTCATCTGGTACAAAGACCAAAAGTAAGGACAGTGCCTGTTTCTAGGATTGCCAACATGGTCTGAGCAACACCAAAGGCTCTTTTTTATCTGCAGCTGTTGTCTCAAGCCTATTCTTCCAGGCCTGTTCTGGATAAATAACTTGCTTACAAAAATATATTTTGCCTAGTGAAGTATCTGTATGAATTCATAGTGCATTCACAATGTTAAAATTATGTCAAGAAAGTGTATAGCAAAAAACATACATTTAATATATGATTTTGTAAAAAAAAGAATTGTACACTCATAATGAAGGTGCTAAATTTTCCTCTGATAAGAAGGAAACTTTGCATAGGACATGGCTGTTTTGTAGCCACAGATTTCCTCGGTGTATGCAGCTCCTTATTTTGAGAAGGTCAATTGAAGTAATTTTAATATCCTCCAAAATGGTATTCACATCAACCATAGCAAGTTTATCATGGTCTGGGAGAGCAAAGAATAAGCTCTAAAGAATTAAAAAGGCCTACATTTTAATTGTGTCAACTAAAGGCATCGCACATGGCCTTTGTGTGATGCACAAATAAAAAACCCCGAAAACAAACGGTCTACTTAAAACATTAAAGGGACATAAAATATGGTGAGATATATGCAATATATAAAAGTATATATTACCTGTAAAATGTATTCCATATAAGTCCTCTAATAACCCTTTCAGTTTCTCCTGTTAATAGTCACACTCTGCCTCTCCGCAGAGCATTTCCGTTTTTAGGGTTTATTTTAAGGCCAATTACTATGTACAATTAACAGCACATCCCTGAATATGAGCCACTGCCTGCATCAGTCTGTCCTGTAAACTGTTAGGAACTGGTTCTGTATATGGTTGACTGTGCCGACATTCCCAGTGATAAAATGAAGAGCCTTTTCTGATATCTTTCAGAAAAAAAACACTAATTGTGCAGCACCCATAGCAAATCAGCTTTCAGTAGTACTAAAAATGACATTTTGCACAAAATAAAAGATATCACAAACACATTTTTTGGCTCCTTCTTTCAACAAGGAAAATGGAAACTTGCAGCACAAACTCACAGGAATATTTAATGGAATATATATATATTAACACACTAAGGGGGATCACAATTCTTTAGAAAAGGAACTGAATGGCTATTCACATAAAATGCAAAGTCTGTGGCTCTTTCTTGTTAATCAAACATCAGGTGTGGAGCCATGGTTTACAGTTAAAATTTAAAAATACCTCACATTAATCATAAAGTGATGTTATATAAATCACAACTACAATTGAATTTTACATTCATAAGAAAAAAAAATATTTGTTTTCTCTTCATAGAGAACCTTTCTGTCCAAATCATGAGTGCCGCTCTTACAGTTTAGGAGCGAGTAAAAAGGGGTTTATCAAGGGTGTTTGCACGCTTGGGGTTTAGCATTCGCATTACAAGTTGAAAGTAAATGTGAATGCATGAGCGCAATTTGAATTTTTGCTAGAATGATTACTGTGCCCTCAGAGCTCTGGTTAACTCTTTTGCAAAACAAAAAACACATAAAAAATATACACATATATAGACACACAGTTTATTGTATAAGTGCATTAGAGCCCTTTGCAGTTAAAGGGACATAATACTCATATGCTAAATCACTTGAAACTGATGCAGTATAACTGTAAAAAGCTGACAGGAAAATATCACCTGAGCATCTCTATGTAAAAAAGGAAGATATTTTACCTCACAATCTCCTCAGCTCAGTAGAGTTAGTTCTGTGTAAAAAGTTATACTCAGCTGCTCCCAGCTGCAGGTAAAAAAATAAAAAAAATGAAGAAATGAACAGCAGCCAATCAGCATCAGCAGTGCTGAGGTCATGAACTCTTACTGTGATCTCATGAGATTTGACTTAACTCTCATGAGATTTCATAGTAATCTTCCTTTACCTGATTGGTGAAATAATATGAGAGTTCACGATGCTCATCCCTTCAGTTGTCCCGGGACAGACACACTAATATGCTGCTTAGAAATCCTTTACAATGGGAGGTGGCTACTGAGGATTTTTTGAGGTAAAATATCTTTCTTTTTTACATAGAGATGTTCAGGTGATATTTTCTAGTCAGCTTTTTACAGCTATGCTGCATCACTTTCAAGTGTTTAAACATTTGGGTATTATGGCCCTTTAAGTAGATGAAAACATAAAAAAAATATTAATATTTAATAATTTGTTATACGGTGTATTTAGTGTAAATATTTGACATTTCAATGTTATGCACATAGAGGAATATGTTTTAAGTACTGTACTTACAAACATAAAAAAGAGAACAAATTATGGTGCAGTATTGTGACAGTTAATAAATATTAATACAACGTGCTGCAATTTGTATTATATAGGAAAAACTACCAGACTTCTGAAAACTAGGATATACGAACATATATATAATATAAAAAAAGGTTCAGCTAAGCACCCTGTTTCCCTGCATTTTAAAGAAAAACATAATAAGGATCCCAGTGGATTGATTTTTATGGGTATTAGAAAAATAGATAATCATTGGAGAGGTATAGATAAGGATAAGGAGTTTTCAAAGTCAGAAATTAAGTGGATTTTTGAGCTGAATACTTGTTTCAAATGGATGTTTCGAACAATGGGATACCCCCTTAAATGTTCATAAATACCGAAAAATGTTTGCCATTGGATGGATGTTGCTTGCTTAAAAGAACACGTGGATACAGTGACGTCACAGTGTTGTATTGGTAACTTAATAGATACAGTGTTTGTTTCAAAACAATCGATTACCATCCTCTCTGGAGACTTTTGATACAACTTTGGTTGTTACACATATCCCCTGTAGCCCTTAGTGACTTGAAGTCCTGATATTCATTTTATATGTATAGTATGTTTTTATACTTTTAATAAATCTAATTGTTTACATAGCGGACCCGGACCTGTGCTATTTTGTGACCTCTCTGATAGCCGGTATCAGGTCTCTTTATATATCAGGAGCTGATGTTTAGCTCCTGAAAAGTGTAAGTATACATTGAGCAAATCAAATTTACATCTGTTACATTGAGTATCACACCATATTCTTGTTCTTTATTTGTGGAGACACAATTACAGATATCGATTTCACCAACACTTAATGAGCTGAGCCTGGCAGCTTTGTGAATCAGGATTGCACAACACTTGAGCTTAAAGGGACACTGAACACAAATGTTTTCTTTTGTGATTCAGATTGAGCATGCAATTTTAAGCAACTTTCTAATTTACTCCTATTATCAAATGTTCTTCATTCTCTTAGTATCTTTATTTGAAAAGCAAAAATGTAAGTTTAAATGCCGGCCCATTTTTGGGGAATAACCTGGGATGGTCTTGCTGATTGGTGGATAAATTCACCCACCAATAAACAAGTGTTGTCCAGGGTCTGAACCAAAAATTGTCTGGCTCCTTAGCTTAGATGCCTTCTTTTTCAAATAAAGATAGCAAGAGAACGAATAAAAATTGATAATAGGAGTAAATTAGAAAATTGCTTAAAATGTCATGCTCTAGCTGAATCACGAAAGAAAACATTTGGGTTCAGTGTTCCTTTAAGATAGCTCAAGTTTATGTGAGTAGAAATTTGACACGTATTAATATTTATTAACTGTCACAATACTGCACCATAATTTGTTCTCTTTTTTTATATTTGGAGATACTGTGGTTTTGGGAATTTTCTACGTCGTAGACACACGATATCCTTTTTTATTTTTTGCATCAAATTTTTTATTGATTGGGAAATATGTTAATTTGTGCACAATATCCTAACTTCGACTTTTTGCGTGCATTGGGTTAGCGCTCAAGCAAAAACTTTTTACTTTCAACTTGCAATATGAGCGCTACCCGAAGCATGCTAAAAGCTATTTCTAGCGGAATTAGTGCGCAAGTGTTAAATACCCCTCCACTTGCAATCTGGCACTTAAAGGGACAGTCTACTCCAGAATGTTATTGTTTACAAAGATAGATAATCCCTTTATTACCTATTCTCCAGTTTTGCATAACCAACACGGTTATATTAATATACTTTTTACCTCTGTGATTACCTTGTATCTAAGCCTCTGCAGACTGCCCCCTTATTTCATTTCTTTTGACAGACTTGCATTTTAGCCAATCAATGCCCTCTAATAAGTAACTCCACAGTTTTAGCAAAATGTTATCTAGGCACACATGAACTAACGCCCTCTAGCTGTGAAAATGTGTCAAATGCATTCAGATAAGAGACATCGTTTAAAGGGACAGTCTACACCAGAATTTTTATTGATTAAACTATTGATTAAAAATATAGATAATCCCTTATCCATTCCCTAGTTTTGCATAACCAACACTGTTATATTAATACACTTTTTACCTCTGTGATTATCTTGTATCTAAGCTTCTGCAAACTGCCCCCTTATTTCAGTTCTTTTGACAGACATCCATTTTAGCCAATCAGAGCTGGCTCACTGGAACTCCATGTGCGTGAGCATAGTGTTATCTATATGACACACATGAACTAACACCCTTTAGTGGTGAAAAACTGTCAAAATGCCCTGAGAGATGAGGCGGCCTTCAATGGCTTATAAATTAGCATATAGACCTCCTAGGTTTTGCTTTCAACTAAGAATATCAAGAGAACAAAGCAAAATTGGTGATAAAAGTAAATTGGAAAATTGTTTAAAATTACATTCTCTATCTGAATCATGAAAGTTTATTTTGAACTAGACTGTCCCTTTAAGGGCTTAGAAATTAGAATATGAGCCTACCTAGGTTTAGCTTTTAACAAAGAATACCAAGAGAACAAAGCAAAATTGATGATAAAAGTAAATTGTAAAATGTTTTGAATCTCTATCTGAATCATGACAGTTTAATTTTGACTAGACTGTCCATTTAATTATTTGTTCTGCTCAATTTTTAATATGTAAATTGTTATAACAAGGTTTGAAATGAGTTTTGGTTACAATCTGGTTATTAACAATACCAATAGTTAGGTGCTAAAAATTAATCTAAGTTTTATGGACAGTGTGTGCAAATTACAATGAAAGTAAATATTTATTTACATGTTGTATGAAACGTTCTAACATCTCATTATCTGTTTATCATTTCTCCAAATACAAATAACATTGTTGATATATCTAGAAAAACTAAAAATTATATCTAATTAATGTAAAATTTCATCTTTCAAAACATCTTTTAATGATGAATATAAGTCTAAGGTTTTATATAAACAATGGGTTATGTTAGGAGGAGGTTCAAAAGAATGAAAGATGACCATTGCTTTAGCTTATTTTTTTCTGGTGATCCTTTATAACTTTAAAGTGGGTGATAGCTTGTTTCTGTCCATCAGCCTTAAAGGGACAGTGCACACCAATTTTCATATGCCTACATGTAATATGTAATAGACACTACTATAAAGAAGAATATGCACAAATACTGCTCTAAAAATCCCGTATAAAAGCTTTTAAAAATGTACTTAGAAGTTTACAGTTTAGCACAGTTAATGAGGTTGACTGGGACACCAAAGTGAAAAGGGTTGGGAAAACAAAAAGAGCAGACCCCCCCCCTTCCCTGCACATGAGAACACAGATTAGACAAACAGAAGCCAGCAGTAGTCTGTAAACACATGTATACATCTTAAAAACATCACAATGTTATTAAAAAATAACAAAACTATACATTGTTACAAAAACACTCCCAGATAGGCTATATAAATGGATCATCTACAAAACATTTATGCAAAGAAAAATCAAGGACACAATGTCCCTTTAAATCTGAGTAGAAAGCAGGATAAGGAGTAAGGAAATAAAACCAATAGGGCAGCAACTCTTTCAAAATGACATAGAGCAAAATAAATCCCTAATATTGCAAAATGAATCCCTAATATTGCAAAATATATCCCTAATATTGCCATGCAAGGAATAGCAAATTACATTTTAATCACAAAGCACTAATAATAATATCCATCCCTTTAAATGAAAATAATCTGTGGACCTAGAATATGGCATAACAAAAAGAACCTTGTATGTTATGTTACTGATGACCACCTAGGTGTGTACTTGAACAGACCCCACACAGTGTACAGCAACACACTTTATTGAGTCAAGCTTCGGTTCTTTGAAAATAACAATAAAGCATCATGTATTTAATGGATTAGCTGTGTTACAATACTACTGTATAATAGCCCTTCATGAATTTTAGATGGTGGTGAGACATGATCTATTTTGCTGCCCACTTGCTGGGATCAATCAGCTCCTCTGTGGTAGGTTTCAATTAGTAGATAGAGTAATGCAAAAAAGATATTTTAAACACTGTTTGATACTGAGTATTTTTTCACATCACACAATTGCCCATCTTCGTTTGCCTTTAGTTAAATGATGCATTGAAGTCCCACAAAGGAGAAATGATCAGGAATGGACAATGCATGCAGAGAAAAGCAATGTATACATTAACTCTTTTTTTTTCTCCTTTGGAGTTGGCTAATGCAAAGCTTGGTAGGGGTCTAGTTTTTGTCTTGTCTTTTTGCCTTGTCTTAGTTTTTCAACATTAAAATTATTTTTCTCACAAGCAACCTGTGATTTCTGAACCATGTTTAAAACTGATGTTTTCTTGTCTGTGGCCAAAATAGTTTTTTGTTTTTTTGTGAATTATAACATGAATAATGTCACTTAAAACATGGACAGCCATTTCAATTTATAATCGCTCAATAACTTTTTTTTAGCAAAATCCTCAACCTAATGCCCTTTCCCTTTGCTTTCTTGTAGTAAATTTGTACATAAACACAACTATTCCTTTAAATAATGACAAATAATTTTATTGCTATCTCTATATACAGTAGTTTGAAGTTTGTTTCTATAATCAACTTGTGTGGTTGGATTACCAAGCATTGATAAAAAGCCAAGTTAAATGAATAGTAAAGTCAAAATTAAACTTTCATGATTCAGATAGAGCGTGTCATTTTAAGCAACTTTCTTATTTACTCCTATTATAATTTTTTATTCGTTCTCTTGGTATCTTTATTTGAAAAAGCTAAAATGTAAGCTTGCTGATTTAGACACCAATCAGCAAGCGCTACCTAGGAGCTGAATCAAAAATGGGCTGGCTCTTAAGCTTACATTTTTGTTTTTTTAAATAAAGATACCAAAAGAATGAAGAACAATTGATAATAAGAGTAAATTAGAAAGATGCTTAAAATTGCACGCTCTATCTGAATCATGAAAGTTTAATTTTGACTAGGCTCTCCCTTTAAGGGCTTATGCCTATAAAAAAAATGTTTTTACTTTGTGAATTTTAAAAGCATGACAGGGATGGTGCAGAGTATTATGGTTCATGTTTAAGTTCTCTACTACTATTAATATATAGGTATCAAGTATATAGATATATAGATAAAATGTAATATTTCTCAACTTGGGTCACTGAAAACATTCCAAGGTTAAGAGCTTATTTTCAATTTGTTATTGAACATAAAATTAATATGCACAGTAAACTGTACACTTATCAATACTCTAGGGATGCAATTTCCATGTAATTCTCACATTTTGTGAGATATATGCAATATCTATGTTTATAGAATAGATATTTTACCATCATATTAACAGAAGATTAAACCCATATATAAAGGATGTGCAAGCATAGTTTTATCAAATTCCCAATAATAACAAATTCGATTTAGTTACAGCAAATAATGGTTTATTGGTTTATCTGCATTTTGTGAAATACGCTTATTTTCTTTACTTGTGTAGTTGTGCTACTAAGCATCAATACAAAGCCAATATCAGAGCATATGCCTATAATATGTTTTACTCCTGACATACCTTGACATGACAATTTCTGTGATATATCAAGCAGATTAAAACAATCTACTATGGATAATCATTTATAGTCAATTATATTTTTTATAGAACGTAAAGGGGTAGATTTAACAAGCAGCGGATGCATCTTTCTACGCCCATCATTTCTGGCTCGCCAGAAATGGAAGTTAAGAAGCAGAAGTCATAAGACCACTGCTCCTTAACTTCTCTGCCACCTTTTAGGTGGCGAACTGAAATCATCCTAATCCAATCGGGATGATTGACACCCCCTGCTAGTGGCCGATGCTGTTGGCATTTAGCGATGTCGAGCAGGCATGATTCGCTATAGCGAATCATGTCCACTCGACATTTAATAAATTGAACCCCAAATCTGTATGCATTACAACAATCAGTACACTTTTAATATCAACACTTAGGATATCTACCTTCTATATAATGCTTACAAAATGAGTTAGATGGAATAATTATGGCTATAGAATGACTATATAAGTTATATAGTCATTCTATAGCCATAATTATTCCATCTAACTCATTTTGTAAGCATTATATAGAACCCTTATTTTACTGAAGGATAAAAACAGATGTAAATGGTGTACAAGCATTGAAATACATCAGTTATTCCTTTTATTATATTTGAAAATTTCAACACAATTTCATGAAACTTAGCACATTTGATAACCCAATCCTTTTTGTCAGAATTTTTTTTTAAAGAGTGCATAAAGGCAAACTCATTGGAGCTTGATGCCCCTTGCTTCCGGCGAGCCTTCAGGCTTGCCGGAAACAGAAGTTATGAAGCCCGCTGCTCCATAACTTGTCCGCCTGCTCTGAGGCCGTGGACAGAAATCAACCCGATCGAATACGATCGGGTTTATTTACACCCCTGCTAGCGGCCGATTGGCCACAAATCTGCAGGGGGCGGCATTGCACCAGCAGCTCACAAGAACTGCTGGTGCAATGAAAATTGCCAACAGCGTATACTGTCTGCATTTATCGATGTGTGGCGGACATGATACGCTACATCGTTTCATGTCCGCTTGCACATTAATAAATATACCCCATAGTATTGTTGTCAATCTTCCTCTCCAGAGGCTAAAATCACATATTCACAATTGACTTCAGACGTAAACAAAACTGTATATGATAAATGCATTCATCCTAGCAGCATGTTTTCTGGTGGGCATCACAGGCTATGAAGGAGCAGTGTATGACTCACCTCCAGACTGGCAGATGTATTGTGGCTAACAACTTTACATAGACAGGATACCTTTATACCACTCCTACATATCTTCTCATTTTGTATCCCGAGACCTATATTTAAGTTATATCAGAATTCCACTAATACTCAAACCATACAGATCTAACAAACAAAAAAAGTGTAAACACAGCTGCAGTTAAAAAAAATGGTTTAATAGAGGAATTGTGTAGATAGGCAATGGAAAACAAATAATGTATAGAAATGCACAACAGAATTTTTCTAGACTACATTATCAATTTTTAGACCACATTATGGTAACACAGTAGGAATTTTCTAAAATACATTATTAGATGCCCTGGGCCCATAGTCTTATTTCCATATTGATATCACTATAATATAATTTGTATTCTTTATATTGTTCCTATACTATTTTTTATAAGAGTTAAACTAGTTCATCTAGCTAGTTATTCAGTGGTGTTGGGTTCCAAAAGATTGGGTTATTTCTCTGAGAGATTTTGCTGCCATTGCTAATGACTATAATTGTGTTTTGTATGAGTGGGATTGGATGGAGGGAAGTGCTGTAGACAATAGAATTACTGAATGTTTACATTGATACCTTCAGAGTCAATAGAGAAGTTGATAAGGATATTAGGGTTTTGATTTTTAGTTAAAACGATTTGGAGAAGTGCAGAACTGAGTTTAGTTTTCTTACTAGAAATATCTTTTCTTTAGTGACCTAGAGAATGCCATTCACAAACTATGCCTGTTTTCATTGTGAAGTTAAATGCTAGAACAGAGTATGGTAAAGGGGAGTGTAGGATTTTGGTGTTTGACAGATGATGAATATGGAATTCCAGCTCACTTCACAGTCAGTTCTGTAAATATGAGATGCACAAAAATAAATATGTCTGTCAGCACTACAAGATAGGAGATTTCTCTAATACTATATTTTTTGTTATTTGGCATTCAGATCTAGTTGTACATCGATCCTAACTTCAAAGCACCCAAATCTGCTAAACAGAAGAGGAGATATAAAGATTGAAATTAGTGTTATAATGGTTTGCACATGGAGACATATTAAATCAAAAGCAAAAATGTCTGTCAAGACATTTAATAGAAATAGATTTTCTATTCCAGGAAGCCATAGCTTGTGTAATAATTTGTTTATGTCATAGAAATAACTTTTTTTTCCACAATGATTTCTTATATTGAAATGACTTCACTACAGTACCATAATATGATTATATAAGCATGAAAGATTTAAATGACTACATGTAATATGCAATCTTGAAATAAGCAGTTTTGAGAATTCTCTGTATCATTTAACAGTGACAGGCTGGTAGTGCTAGACAAGACATAGAAACATAGATATTGATGACAGATAAGAGCCATAGGCCCAGTAAGTCTGCCCGATAATACCTAAAAGTATAAACATATCTAGTTCGTAGGATAGCCTTATGCTTGTCCCAGGCATTTTTAAAGTCCCTTATAGTGTTTGTCATTACCACCTCTTGAGGAAGTTTATTCCATAAATCACTCTTTCTGTAAAGAAGTGCTTCCTCAAATTACTCCTGAATCTACTACCCTTCAGCTTCAGATCATGACCCCTTGTTCTGGAATTTTCCATTTTATGTAAAATACCCACAGTCTGTTTTACTAAGCCCTTTAACGTACTTGAAAGTTGCTATCATATCACTAAGACGAGCTTCATCCTAACCAAACCATATTTTTTTTACTAGCATAATGCTATGTTAGCATTATCATTTATTTATTTATTCAACTCCAAATTCCTCAGCACTAATTGCTCTTAAAGGGACAGTATACTATGAAAGTGTTGTTCCCTTAAAGTGTGTAGTATGTCCACTGCTGAACATACTACACACTCTCGAATTGACAAACAGTCTTGACAATGGTCCCTGTGAGGACCGAAACGTTGACTGAACCCTATTGATGAAATACAAATAAAATGTATGTTAACTAAGTCCTGTGAGTGCCTCTTCTTTTCTTGAAGTTTTTACCTATCTACCATAGAGTGCACCCAGGCAATTCACATTTACAGTGAGTACTTGGATCCCAGAGCTACATATATACAGGGAGTGCAGAATTGTTAGGCAAATTAGTATTTTGACCACATCATCCTCTTTATGCATGTTGTCTTACTCCAAGCTGTATAGGCTCGAAAGCCTACTACCAATTAAGCATATTAGGTGATGTGCATCTCTGTAATGAGAAGGGGTGTGGTCTAATGACATCAACACCCTATATCAGGTGTGCATAATTATTAGGCAACTTCCTTTCCTTTGGCAAAATGGGTCAAAAGAAGGACTTGATAGGCTCAGAAAAGTCAAAAATAGTGAGATATCTTGCAGAGGGATGCAGCACTCTCAAAATTGCAAAGCTTCTGAAGCGTGATCATCGAACAATCAAGCGTTTCATTCAAAATAGTCAACAGGGTCGCAAGAAGCGTGTGGAAAAACCAAGACGCAAAATAACTGCCCATGAACTGAGAAAAGTCAAGCGTGCAGCTGCCAAGATGCCACTTGCCACCAGTTTGGCCATATTTCAGAGCTGCAACATCACTGGAGTGCCCAAAAGCACAAGGTGTGCAATACTCAGAGACATGGCCAAGGTAAGAAAGGCTGAAAGATGACCACCACTGAACAAGACACACAAGCTGAAACGTCAAGACTGGGCCAAGAAATATCTCAAGACTGATTTTTCTAAGGTTTTATGGACTGATGAAATGAGAGTGAGTCTTGATGGGCCAGATGGATGGGCCCGTGGCTGGATTGGTAAAGGGCAGAGAGCTCCAGTCCGACTCAGACGCCAGCAAGGTGGAGGTGGAGTACTGGTTTGGGCTGGTATCATCAAAGATGAGCTTGTGGGGCCTTTTCGGGTTGAGGATGGAGTCAAGCTCAACTCCCATTCCTACTGCCAGTTTCTGGAAGACACCTTCTTCAAGCAGTGGTACAGGAAGAAGTCTGCATCCTTCAAGAAAAAGATGATTTTCATGCAGAACAATGCTCCATCACACGCGTCCAAGTACTCCACAGCGTGGCTGGCAAGAAAGGGTATAAAAGAAGAAAATCTAATGACATGGCCTCCTTGTTCACCTGATCTGAACCCCATTCAGAACCTGTGGTCCATCATCAAATGTGAGATTTACAAGGAGGGAAAACAGTACACCTCTCTGAACAGTGTCTGGGAGGCTGTGGTTGCTGCTGCACGCAATGTTGATGGTGAACAGATCAAAACACTGACAGAATCCATGGATGGCAGGCTTTTGAGTGTCCTTGCAAAGAAAGGTGGCTATATTGGTCACTGATTTGTTTTTGTTTTGTTTTTGAATGTCAGAAATGTATATTTGTGAATGTTGAGATGTTATATTGGTTTCACTGGTAAAAATAAATAATTGAAATGGGGATATATTTGTTTTTTGTTAAGTTGCCTAATAATTATGCACAGTAATAGTCACCTGCACACACAGATATCCCCCTAAAATAGCTATAACTAAAAACAAACTAAAAACTACTTCCAAAACTATTCAGCTTTGATATTAATGAGTTTTTTGGGTTCATTGCGAACATGGTTGTTGTTCAATAATAAAATTAATCCTCAAAAATACAACTTGCCTAATAATTCTGCACTCCCTGTATATATATATATATATATATATATATATATATATATATATATATATATATATATATATATATATATATATATATATATATATATATATATATGTATATATACTCATTGGAGCCCTTTCCAGTAAAACGCCTTGCCCTATCCCATATACCTTTTAAACCTTTTTAAAACCTTTATTTATTTTTCAATATAAAAGTTATCTTGAAAAATGTATATATATATATATATATATATATATATATATATATATAAAAGTAAGTGTAATACTTAATTTTAATGCATTTTACATGTGTTTTGCTAAACCTTTTTTGTGTGGATGAAGTAATTTTAAGAATTCTCCCTCCCCCCCAACAAAATGAATACTTGATCATTTTAGAGAGTACTAGTTGCGGTAGCAAACCTACTCAACAGAAGGCCCTAGTGCACATATTTTTTTAGCCCCCCCAAAAGGTAACTCAGTAGTAAGTAATAGTAATAATATACATGCTGCACTGCATAATAATTTTGAGGATGGATAGATCGATGATAGATAAACCTGAACTATTAAAAGGCTCCCCTATATTAGGATTGAATACATTCTGTCTATGTATAGACAGGTTGCTATGCACCCCCCCAGCCTTTGGGCCCTGGTGTCACTGCACCTGCTGCACCAATGTTAGCTGCACCAATGCTATTTCCACCCCTGTTGCAGCCTACTCTAAATAAGCTGCATGTTGTGCAAATATATGCTGTATTATAAATTTACTATACCTGCTGTATTTCTCTGTATATTTTATACATTCAATGTTTTCTTATGCAGGGTTAAAGTAAAATGTTCCTTCTTAAACTGTTCTCTATAAACTACTGTTATTAGTATTATTAGTATTATTATGCAAATGTCTAACGCAGATAGTTTGCTCAAAACTTAGTAGTAACAATGCAAAATATTGTCAGTGCCCAGCGTGTGTGTAGATAGGTAACATCTTGGGAATTTTATTTCATTTATTGATTTGTCTCTGATTAAAATTAAAAAAGGAGATATTTAATATGATGTCAGCTTTTGTTTAGCTACATAAAAATAAAATGGACATAAATCACTGAAGAAATATCTGTTTCCTGTCTTCAAATAATGAAACACAACAATTTATCAAGGTTATGGAAATGGAAGAATATTCTGTTCCACCAGCTTAAAACTTAACTACCCACCACTGGGGGAATCCATGTTCCTAGTCTTATTTTTTCTGCTGAACTGAGCTAACCAATTTATGTGCAGAATGTGTAGAATGTTGTAGGCTCAGGTAAAAAGTATATTGCAACATTGTTTCGTTTTTTTCTTGATAAAACCTTTTACAGGGAGATTAAATATTGAGTTTAACCTCTCTTTAAACTAGGAATGTAAATTGCTCTCCTAGATTCTTTGGGGTAGATTTATTAAGCAGTTGCTTTCTACAACCGAAGTATCAAGTCCCCCTGAAATGTAAGTTAAGAACTCATTGACTTCTCTGACACCTTTTAGCTGGCAGACTGCAATTATCCTGATCTGATCAGGATGATTGACACCCCCTGCTAGCAGCCGATTGGCAGCGAATGTGCAGGGGGCGGCATTGCACCAGCAGTTCACAAGAATATAGCAAATAGCGAATCAGGTTTGCTATTGCAAATCATGTCCACTCGACATATGGTAAATATACCTATTTTTCCCTTGTTTGGCTTACAAAAGTGTGATGGTTAATAACAAATAGCAAATGCAGTTAAGAGAAATAAGTAATTTAGGGAGAGTTGAATGATGAAAGATAATTAATCAATGGCCTAGATTCAATAAAACCTATTGGTGAAACCAATATCTCACTGAAAAACTTACTGCAACTTAAAAACTGCAGATTTTATAAAGATTTGTGCCTGATAACATAAAAAATCTCTGTAGACTTTGAAATATTTATTGTGCTGAGCCTAAGGCATCTATTTATCAAGCCGTCAACTTACTTGCATTCGACGGAACAAATACGTTTGCCTAAGATCGCCTAACATCGCTGCCGCGGACCTAAATACGTTCTCCATAATTATCAAAAAAGCTGACAAAAAAAACGCTCACCAAGTACGGGGCGTTGAGCAGTGGACTGTTGCTAACTAACAGTCATCGATCTCGCTGCTCTTTGGCTTTTTCCCAGCTTTATTGGTACCCTGTCACTAAACACCCACACTATACTATACTGTTTACTCCCAATACCGCCGCTCCCAGAGCCCACCGCAACTCTAATAAAGTTATTAACCCCTAAACTGCCGTTCATGGACCCCGCCCCAACTAAATAAAGTGTTTAACCCCCTAAACCGCCACTCCCAGAGCCCACCGCCACCTACATTATACTTATTAACCCCTAATCTGCCGCTCCCTACACCGCCGCCACCTACATTATACTTATTAACCCCTAATCTGCCGCCCCTATACCGCCACCACCTACATTATATTTATTAACCCCTAATCTGCCCCCCTTACACCGCCGCCACCTACATTGTATTTATTAACCCCTTATCTGCCCCCCTACACCGCCGCCACCTACATTATACTTATTAAACCCCTGATCTGCAGCCCCGACACCGCCACCACCTACATAAAGTTATTAACCCCTAATCTGCCCCCCCTACACTGCCGCCACCTACATTATACTTATTAACCCCTAATCTGCCACCCCCTACACCGCCGCCACTATATTAAATTTATTAACCCCTAAACCTAAGTCTAACCCTAACCCTAACACTTACTAACTTAAATATAATTTAAATAAATCTAAATAAATATTCCTATCATTAAATAAATTATTCCTATTTAAAACTAAATACTTACCTATAAAATAAACCCTAAGCCAGCTACAATATAACTAATAGTTACATTGTACCTATCTTAGGGTTTATTTTTATTTTACAGGCAAGTTTGTATTTAATTTAACTAGGTACAATAGTTATTAAATAGTTATTAACTATTTAATAACTTCCTAGTTAAAATAAATACAAATATACCTGTAAAATAAAACCTAACCTAAGTTACAATTACACCTAACACTACACTATAATTAAATAAATTCCCTAAACTAAATACAATTAAATACAATTAAATAAAATTATCTAAAGTACAAAACCCCCCCCACTAAATTACAGAAAATAATAAACAAATTACAAGATTTTTAAACTAATTACACCTAATCTAATCCCCCTAACAAAATAAAAAAGCCCCCCCAAAATAAAAAAAAGCCCTACCCTACACTAAATTACAAATAGCCCTTAAAAGGGCCTTTTGCGGGGCATTGCCCCAAAGTAATCAGCTCTTTTACCTGTAAAAAAAAAATTACAAACCCTCCCAACATTAAAACCCACCAACCACACAACCAACCCTACTCTAAAACCCACCCAATACCCCCTTTAAAAAACCTAACACTAACCCCTTGAAGATCACCTTACCGTGAGAAGTCTTCACCCAACCGGGCCGAAGTCCTCAACGAATCCGGCAGAAGTGGTCCTCCAGACGGGCAGAAGTCTTCATCCAGACGGCATCTTCTATCTTTATCCATCCGGCGCAGAGCGGGTCCATCTTCAAGACATTCGACGTGGAGCATCCTCTTCTGACGATTTCTTCTTGTTGAATAAAGGTACCTTTAAGTGAGGCCATCCAGGATGGCGTCCCTTCAATTCCGATTGGCTGATAGAATTCTATCAGCCAATCGGAATTAAGGTAGAAAAAATCCTATTGGCTGATCCAATCAGCCAATAGGATTGAGCTCACATTCTATTGGCTGTTCCAATAGGATTTTTTTCTACCTTAATTCCGATTGACTGATAGAATTCTATCAGCCAATCGGTGGGATTGTGGGAGGCGGTGTTGCACCAGCAGCTCACAAGAGCTGCTGGTGCAATGCTGAATATGGAGAGCATATTGTTCTCCGTATTCAGCTAGGTCTGTCGGACCGGATCAGGTCCGCCAGACCTTTGATAAATATTCCCCTATAAATCATGTCAGTTATGTATCTCCTCATAGCAGTTAATGACTAACCACTATTGATAATGCAACTTAATTATTTTGCCAAATAATACTTAAAGGGAGATTAAAGTCTAAACACTAAGAAGTGAGTAATACTTAATAGAAATTATTCTAGTATGTATTATTCATCATATTAAAAGGGTTTTACCTTTTATTACTTTTTTCTTCGTTAAGGATCTATTACTTCCCACAAGTGGGATGTGTTCCCTACAGGAAGGCAAAGGAGCAGCTTTTCCTTTAAAGTGTTGCTAGAAGTTATCTGCAGTCTTTGTATTTATCATGTTCAGAAGAGGTCTTTTGCTGTCCAAATCATGTGACAGTAGAACATAAATTCTGTAATGGTAGCTCCCTTATCTAGCTGCAGGCAGTGGCTACACTGAGAATTTGTAAGTCTGTTTTTTTTTTAACATAATCTATTTCTTTTATTATTCTTACTTTGATCTAACATATTTTATTACCAAATGATCAGTTTCATATCCCTTTAATAAATCTGGTTTAAACTTCAGCTTGTGGATACACTGCAGTTAATTAAACATAACTTGTAAGAGAAGTTGTTCTATATATTGGCATGCATTCATTTTAATGTACTATATCCATTCCAGAAATAAAATGTAGGAGGGCATCACTGTAAAGGAGCTCAGGCCTGAAAACTACCTTTGCTGGCCATGAAAATGAGCACTTGATATCTATAAACATGGCCACTCACTTCTAGCGTAATAGGAACCAGAACTGTCAGGTTATAGATCTACTTACATCACTTATCAAGGAACACCATGCTGCATATACTTGGCCAACGTCCCAACATTTAGCAAATAATGGGAGATGACTGTGCTGACATCCTGAAATGATTCCACTATTTAACTCTCTGGACCAAAGCTGTATTACTGGTGTCACCAGCTTTATTCTGCATACTGGCATATCATTAGACCAGTGCACTCTTTACAACAACTCCTCAGCGCCTCATCTAGTCATATTATTCAACTAATATTTCCACATTAAACATGAGGATGTTTCTCTTAAACCTAAGGCAGAGGGGTATATTTATCATAGTGCGAACGGACAGGATACGATGTAGCGCATCATGTCAGCTGCACATTGATAATTGCCGACAGCATACGCTGTCAGCATTTATCATTGCACCAGCAGTTCTTGTGAACTGCTGGTGCAATGCCACCCCCTGTAGATTTGCGGCCAATTGGCCACTAGCAGGGGGTGTCCATAAACCCGATCGTATTCGATCGGGTTGATTTCTGTCAGCGGCTTCAGAGCAGGTGGACAAGTTATGGAGTCATGGAAACAGGAACATCAAGCTATCGACCCCAGAGTAAACAAATACATTTTGTGGAATTTTAAGAATCCTATATAATAAAAGGCCAAGTGTATTTGTCCGAAGCTGTCATGCGCAATAGAGACTGCGTGCGAGGACAGACACACCTGGTCTTAAAGTCCCTACCTGAACAGCCGCTGTGGGCGAAAGTGGGCGTGGTCGGACTTGAGCGGCATGGCAGGGGGCGTGGCTGGGCACGGTCTCGCGAGCAAGAGGGATAGAGGGGAGAGAGATAGAAAGAGAAGGGGAGAGAAATAGAAAGAGAAGGGGAGAGAGATAGAAAGAGAGGAGGAGAGGACAAAATAGATGGGAAAGAGAAAGAGAGGGGGAGAGAGAGCAAAATAGATGGGAAAGAGCAAGAGAGGGGGGATAGAGAGCAAAATAGAGGGGAAAGAGCAAAAGAAATGGGAATAAGCAAAATAGAGGGAAGAAAGAGAGGAAAAGAGAGGGGGAGAGAGAAAATAAGAGGGGGAAAGAGAGAGAGCAAAAGAGAGGGGAGAGAGCAAAAGAGAGGGATGGAGAGAGAGAGCAAAATAGAGGTGGGAGAGAGTGCAAAAGAGGGGGGGAGAGAGAACGCTAATGAGAGGGGGGAGAGAGAGTGCAAAAGAGAGGGGAAGGGAGAGCGCAAAAGAGAGGGGGAGAAAGCGCAAAAGAGAGGGGGACAGAGAGAGAGAGCACAAAAAAGAGGGGGGAGAGAGAGAGCGCAAAAGAGAGGGGAGAGAGAGAGTGCAAAAGAGAGGGGGAGAGAGAGAGCGCAAAAGAGAGGGGGAGAGAGAGAGAGCGCAAAAAAGACGGGGGAGACAGCGCAAAAGAGATGGGGGAGAGAGCGCAAAAAAGAGGGGGAGAGAGAGCATGCAAAAGAGAGGGGGGAGAGAGAGCGCAAAAGAGAGGTGGGAGAGAGAGAAAGCAAAAGTGAGGGGGAGAAAGAGCAAAAGAGAGTGATGGGGAGAGAGACAGAGCAAAAGAGAGTGATGGGGAGAGAGAGAGAGCGCAAAAGAGAGGGGGAAGAGAGAGAGTGCAAAAGAGAGGGGGAAGAGAGAGAGCGCAAAAGAGAGGGGGAGAGAGCACAAAAGAGAGGGGGGGAGAGATCGCAAAAGAGAGGGGGAGAGAGAGAGCACAAAAGAGAGGGGGAGAGAGTGCAAAAGAGAGGGGGAGAGAGAGAGCACAAAAGAGAGGGGGAGAGAGAGAGTGCAAAAGAGAGGGGGAGAGAGAGAGCTCAAAAGAGAAGGGGAGAGAGAGAGCGCAAAAGAGAGGGGGAGAGAGAGCACACAAAAGAGAGGGGGAGAGAGTGCGCAAAAGAGAAGGGGGGGAGAGAGAGCGTAAAAGAGAAGGGGGAGAGCGCAAAAGAGAGAGGGGAGAGAGAGTGCAAAAGAGAGGGGGGAGAGAGAGCAAAAGAGAGGGGGAGAGAGAGCGCAAAAGAGAGGGGGAGAAAGAGAGCGCAAAAGCGAGGGGAGAGAGAGAGCGCAAAAGAGAGGGGGGAGAGAAAGCAAAAGAGAGGGGGTAGAGAAAGCAAAAGAGAGGGGGTAAAGAGAACAAAAGAGAGGTGGAGTGAGAGAATATGCAAAAGAGGGGGGAGAGAGAGCAAAAGAGAGGGGGGAGAGAAAGCAAAAGAGAGGGGGAGGGAGAGAGTGCAAGGGGTGGGACCACTGTACCGCAAAAAATGGCCCGTGTGAACGGGCTTTAGGACTAGTACTAAATAATAGGCTGTCTCAAGAATCTTTTAATGGTCAATAGACTTATAAAAGTGCTTTATTTTCAAAGTAAAGTATTAAAAGACCTAATCAGTCTGATCAATACTGCTAAATGCAAGGCATGCAAAAAGCGCTGACCCGCATTGGTGCTATACTCTTTAGAAAAAAGAGGCTGAAGATAAGAAGTAAACATTAAACATTCCCTGACTTGTACAAATGTAATATGTGCTACTTCTTTGATAACTAATGCTATAAACTGCTGTCACTATATATATATATATATATATATATATATATATATATATATATATATATACATACAGAATATACTTATATTTTATCAGACTACTACTAGCAACATTTAAAAGATCAGGGACATATTAATATTTGGGACTAGCATCTGTATTATTATAGCTATCTGATGAACTTGAATCTGCTCAGAATATAGCTGCATATTGGAGTATGACTAATATAACCCTCTTATCCTTATGCTTTGCAATTGTATGATATAGATTATTTCATATTATCTACTAAAAAAGCCTTTAAAGTCGATAAAACCCCCAAGAGATCTCAAATATCTACCCGGTGTGCAAATTAATTTTACAACGTTGCAGAATTTTTCAATCAACTAATTGAATCATTATCTTAATCTAGATCATCAAATCCCCACAGTGACATTGATATGGATAAACATAACTATCAAGCACTGCTTACACAACAGGCCAGGCAACATTTGCATTGCTGGAAAACTTATAGATCAGGTTAAGCAGTTAGTAAAGGACAAATGCACAGATCTCAGAATCTAATGATTATTCTATAATTTATCTACATTTTTTACGCTATGGAAGGCATATATAGCTTTGTATTTATGCTTAGAGGTTTCTTCTCCTGATACAATGGAGTTAATGACATAAAATATGATACTTAAAAGGACATTGTCTCTCCTTTAGGGCTAGTAAAAGTGGAGCGCAATCTTTTGCTAGCAAGCAATATCGTCTTTTTCCGGCTTTTTGCGCAAGTCAGAAATAGGGGACTAGTTATCAAGCCGTCAACCTCAAATACGCTGGAATTCCGCAGCGTATTTGTGGCGAGGCTGATTCGCCTTAGTTATCAAGCCCTAGATACTGGCAAAAGTAGAATTTTGTGACGTAAGCTTCGATCCGCCGGACTCAGTCCGACACAGATCGATTCTTACGTCACTACAGATGTTCCGCACACAAGTGCGGCACAATCTGACTACTTTTGCTAGTTATCAAGAAACTAGCAGGTACGCTCGGCACTTTTCCGGCCCAGCGTACCTGGTTTTCAGTCCGCCGCCCTGGAGGTGGCAGATCCCATAGGAATCAATGGGAGTCTGACCATAGCGAAAGTTCATGTTCGCTGCTGCCAGACATCCCATTGATTCCTATGGGAGCTGTCTACACCTAACACCCTAACATGTACCCCGAGTCTAAACACCCCTAATCTGTCCCCCCCTACACCGCCGCAACTAAATAAAAGTATTATCCCCTAAACCACCGCTTCCGGAGCCCACCTCCACTATAATAAACTGATTAACCCCTAAACCGCTGCTCCCGGAGCCCACCGCAAGCTATAATAAATATGTTAACCCCTAAACCACTGCTCCCGGTCCCCGCCGCAACTATAATATATATATTAACCCCTAAACCGCCGCTCCCAGACCCCGCCGCCACCTACATGATACCTATTAACCCCTATCCTGCCCCCCTATACCGCCGCCACCTATAATAAAGTTATTAACCCCTATACTGCTGATCCCGGACCTCGCCACAACTAAATAAATAGTTTAACCACTAAACCGCCGCTCCCGGACCCCGCCGCAACCTATATTAAATTTAGTAGCCCCTAATCTGACCCCCCTACACTGTCGCCACCTATAATACATTTATTAACCCCTATCCTGCCCCCCACTACACCGCCGCCACTATAATAAAATTATTAAACCCTAAACCTAAGTCTAACCCTAACCCTAACACCCCCCTAACTTAAATATTAATTCAATAAATCTAAATAATATTTATCTTATTAACTAAATTAATCCTATTTAAAAATAAATACTTACCTGTAAAATAAACCCTAAGATAGCTACAATATAATTAATAATTACATTGTAGCTATTTTAGGATTTATATTTATTTTACAGGTAACTTTGTATTTATGTTAGCTAGTGAAAATAGTTATTTAATAGTTATTAACTATTTAATAACTACCTAGCTAAAAGAAATACAAAATTACCTGTAAAATAAATCCTAATCTAAGTTACAATTAAACCTAACACTACACTATCATTACATTAATTAAATAAATTAGTTACAAATAACTACAAATCAATTAAATTAAATAAACTAAAGTGCAAAAAATAAAAAAAGCTAAGTTACAAAAATAAAAAAAATAACTTACAAACATTTAAAAAATATTACAACAATTTTACGCTACTTACACCTAATCTAAGCCCCCTAATAAAATAACAAACCCCCCAAGCCGAGCCACCAATGGAACCGAAGAGGAGATCCGGAGCGGCAGAAGTCATCATCCAAGGGGCGCTGAAGAAATCTTCCATCCGATGAAGTCATCATCCAGGCGCCGCTGAAGAAATTTTCCATCCGATAGAAGTCTTCATCCATGCGGCGTCTTCAATCTTCATCCATCCGGAGCGGAGCCATCTTCAGACGAGCCATCCTCTTCTTCCCGACGACTACCGACGAATGGATATTCCTTTAAGGGACGTCATCCAAGATGGCGTCCCTTCAATTCTGATTGGCTGATAGGATTCTATCAGACAATCGGAATTAAGGTAGGAAAAATCTGATTGGCTGATTGAATCAGCCAATCAGATTGAAGTTCAATCTGATTGGCTGATCCAATCAGCCAATCAGATTGAGCTCGCATTCTATTGGCTGTTCCGACTTTTTAAAGCACTGGGGTGTGTTTTCACTTGGGTACAATGAGTACAGTAAGGATGGATTTCACCTGAATGACATGGGTGCAGATGTGTTGGGAAAGAGAATGGTAGCATGCTTAGAGAATAATTGAAACTAGGCAAAGGGGGGAGGTTCAGTCCAAACATAATATAATAGACAGATCAGTCTGTGAATATGTCACACCTAGAATATCTCAAGGGAGGGATGACAGAAGGCTAAATGTCACATTAGAAAGTTTTGAGGAAAGTGCATCAAGTAGCAGCAGAAAGCACATAAAAATTAAATGTATTACAGCAAATGCAAAAAGCATGATGGATAAAATGGGAATAGCTGGAGCTCTTAATTGCAGAAGAGGAGTATGATATTATCAGTATTACTGAAAGCTGGTGGGATGATTCACATGACTGAGCAGTTAACTTAGAGGGTTATACTTTATTTAGGTAGTAAAGGAGTTATAAAAGGGGTGGAGGAATTTGCATGTATATAAAACCTGACATTAAACTTACAATAAGAGAAGATATTGATGATGATACAGACTTTAATGTAGAGACCATGTGGGTTAAATAAAGAGGGAGGGAAATAGGACTAGACTATCAAAACAGAGGAGGAAATGGATTTGAGAGTAGTAATAGAAAACAAGCTATGATGTGTACAAAATGCAGGGTAGTCGCTTCTAAGGCTAATAAGATACTAGCATCACCTGAGTATGGAGTGCAGTTCTGGGGAACGATCTCAAAAAAAGACATTGCAGACCAAGAAAAAGTTCAGAAAAACGCCACAAACTTAATAAGGCAAATGAAAAATTTAAGCTATGAGGAGAGGTTAGTCAAACTGGGTCTATTTTCTCTAGAAAAAAAGTCACTTGAGAGGTGACAAGATTACTTTATATAAATATATTCAAGGCCCATATACATAGATGGCAGAAGCTCTGTTTATTCCAAGAAAATAGTTTGTGACAAGAGGTCAACATTTAAGACTACAGGAAAGGAGATTTAATCTCCAGCAATGTAAATGTTTTTTCACTATAAGAGAAATTACATTATGGAATTCATTACCTAATGAGGTAGTAAATGCCAATACTTTCAATACATTTAAAATTGATTTAGATACATTTCTGGCTAGAATCAGATTTCAGGGATATGATTGCTTGTGCTAAATGGGTCACCTTTTTTATGGAATTAATTTGAACTCAACTCAAGCTTTTTTGTAAGTATATTGAGATCTTTATAGGTTGAACTCGATGGACTTCTGTCTTTTTTTCAACCTCATCTACTATGTTACTATGTTAGGAATGGAAAATATGCTTAATACGTATCAGGGTTTGCGATTTAGGTCTAATGTCGTGTTGGGTTCGCGCACATGAACTATTACTAACTTCAATAATAAATAAAATAAAACAAATAAAGTTATGCTCTATGGATTATTTTTTTTTAAAAAATATGGTATGTATAATAATTTTTAATAATTATTATTAATATTTGTTTAATATTTTATATTTGTACTAGGGGCTGCCATCTTGGAGGTCAGGTATTCTCACAGCCTGTGGCAGAAGGTGTTCACACTCACAGATCAGTAATATTGCCTATTATTTTTACAGCTGTATAATGTGCTTCAGGTTAGGTTGGATGATGCAGAGCAGGAACTTTAACATTTTGCTGAGGCTGCATTGCTCTATTTTAATGTTTAGTGTTTTGTATTTTGTGTAACCGTAAAACTGTGTAAAAAATGCAAAAAAGTAAAGTTTACATGATGTAACACATCATGCACACTAACCTGAAGCACATTATACAGCTGTAAAAAAGTGGAAATATCACTGATCTCTGTGTGCACTGCTTCTGTCACAATCTGTTATAATACCTTAGCTCCAAGATGGCAGCCTCCAGTACAAATAAGCAGAGCTTTAGTATCTGGCAGCTTTAAGATATTAAAACAGGAGAACTGATTCGTAAAAAGCTGTAGAAACAGAATAAAGTGCACTAACATACGGCTAGATTACGAGTTTTGCGTTACGGCTTTTAACGCTGAAAAATTGGCATTTCCAGCGTAATGGCCAGTAACGCATATTACGAGTAGTGTCGGTATAGCTATTCTGCAAGCATTTTAGCCTGTAACGCAACGTCCATTCTGCACTCAAAAAAATTACGTTTTTGTGTGGGATTTTCCTAGCGCCAGTATTACAGGTTTTGCGTTCAGGCTAAAATGCTTGCATTACAGCCTATACCGACATGATCCATACCGCCATCTGAGAGCAGTAGTTATGAGTTTTGTGCAGCAAAAATGCTTCACACAACTTATAACTAAAATGTTACAAAGTACACTAACACCCATAAACTACCTATTAACCATTTAATCGCCACCCTCCCGCATCGCAAACATTATTTAAAACTTATTAACCCCTAATCTGCCACCCCCCCCACATCATGACTATTAATAAACTTAATAACCCCTAATCCGCCACCCCCCGACATCGCTGACACTTTAATAAAGTTATTAACCACTAAACCGCCGGCCTCCCACATCGCCGCCACTAAATAAACCTATTAACCCCTAAACCGCCAGCCGCCACATTGCAAAACACTAACCTAACCTTTGCAGTCCCCACCTCCTGTTTCTCACCCTCCTACCCATCTAGATTGTAAGTTCCCACAAAAACAGGGCCCTCAATTCTCCCTGTATTTGTTTGTTAAACTTTGCCTGGTGTCTTTTATATTGTATTGTACTGTACTTTTATTTTTGTACCCATGGACAGCGCTGCGGAATCTGTTGGCGCTTTATAAATAAATAATAATAATAACCTAGCACCCCCCTAACTTTAAATTAAAATTTCAATCTTAAAATAAATAAAAACTTACCTGTGAAATAAAAAAAAATAAGTTTAAACTATAAATTAACATAACATAACTATTCTAATAAAATTAAAAAAACTACCAATTAAAAAAATCTAAATTACAAATTTAAAAAACCTAACACTACAAAAAAATTTAAAAAATCTAAAATTACAAAAAATAATAAACACTAAATTACAAAAATTAAAAACACTAAAGGGACAGTCTAGTATAAATTAAACTTTCATTATTCAGATAGGACTTTTAATTTTAATCAACTTTCCAATATACTTTTATCATCAAATTTGCTTTTTTCTCTTGGTATTCTTAGTTATAACTAAACATAGGTAGGCTCATATGCTAATTTCTAATGCTTTGAGGGCTGCCTCTTATCACATGCTTTTTAAATCTCTTTTCAACACAAAGAGACAGAAAGTACACGTGGGCCATATAGATAACACTGTGCTCAGGCACAGGAGATTATTTAAGATTTAGCACAAAACAATGCTAAATTTAAGACAATAGATAATAAACAGTCACAGTCATGTGATCAGGGGGCTGGAAGAAGGTTCCTAGATACAAGGTAATCACAGAGGTAAAAAGTACATTAATATAACTGTGTTGGTTATGAAAAACTGGGGAATGGGTAATAAAGGGATTATCTATCTTTTAAAACAATAAAAATTCTATGGTAGACTGTCCCTTAACCTTACAAAAAATAATAAACAAAATTATAAAAAATAAAAACAATTACACCTAATCTAATAGCCCTATAAAATAAAAAATCCCCACCAAAATAAAAACACCCCCCAGCCTACAATAAGCTACCAATAGCCCTTTAATAGCCTTTGTAGGGCATTGCCCTAAGTTAAAAGAGCTCTTTTACCTGTTTTTTTTGTTAAATTAGGTTTTTATTTTGGGGGGTTGGTTGGATGGTGGGATTTACTGTTGGGGGGACTTTATATATTTTTTACAGGTAAAAGAGCTGTTTAACTTAGGGCAATGCCCTACAAAAGGCCCTTTTAAGGGCTATTGGTAGTTTATTGTAGGCTAGGGGGTGTTTTTACTTTGGGGGGCTTTTTTATTTTTATAGGGCTATTAGATTAGTTGTAATTGTTTTTATTTTTGATCATTTTGTTTATTATTTTTTGTAAGCTAAGTGTTTTTTATTTTTCGTAATATAGTGTTTATTATTTTTTGTAATTTTAGATTTTTTTATTTTTTTCATAGTGTTAGTTTTTTTTCAATTTGTAATTTACATTTTTTAATTGGTAGTTTTTTTTTATTTTATTAGAATAGTTGTTATTTTAATTTATACTTTAAACTTCGTTTTTTTTTATTTCACAGGTAAGTTTTTTAAGGTAGTTATATTGTAATTAATTTAAAGTTAGGGGGTGTTAGGTTTAGGGGTTAATAGATTAATTTAGTGTTTTGCGATATGGGGGGCTGGCGGTTTAGGGGTTAATATGTTTATTTAGTGGCGGCTATGTGGGAGGCCGGAGGTTAAGGGGTTAATAACTTTATAATAGTGGCGGTGAAATTGGGTTAATAACTTTTATTAGTGTTGGCGATGTCGGGAGCAGCAGATTAGTGGTTAATAAATTTATTTAGGTGTCGGCGATGTCGGGGGCAGCAGATTAGGGGTGTTTAGACTTGGGTGTTAGGTTTAAACGTAATTTTTTTTTCCCCAGACATCAATAGGGTTGCATTATGGAGATTTTTCATTCCGCACTTCAGGTGTTTTTTTTCTAACACTCTCTCCCCATTGATATCCATGCACGAGCATGTCAAAGCAGCCCTTGGATTTTGTGCGGTATGGAGCTTAACGCCACCATATCGCATGCACAAGGAGGCTTTTCAGTAACTCGTTATGGTAGCGCTATGGAGAGTGAAATAATGCAACTTTGTTGGCATTAGTTTTGCACCCTGTTTAGTGCAAAACTCGTAATCTAGGTGATAGTGAGAAGTTACTATTTATTTGTAGTTGTGCAAAGCAGTTAAATATCCCTTTAAGAACTTTTGATCATCGGGCCACTATTAGCTGCTTGACTGAACACATTCTCCCTTTAAACAGATGTTAAATGCCTATTGCATTTAACTGAAAATTTTGCATGCCAGACGATCCATAGAGCGATCAAAAAGAATATTCTGTAAATTAGGTTTTCTTCAAAATGCTGGAAATTAATAGCTGGTTTAGGAAACTTGCAGCCTTTTTAAAACCCTTCTGTTCTGTTTAGCATGTCCAAGTGGGCATTAAACAGCACAATGTTTACAGAATAGCAAAATATGTTTAATAATCTTTTGAGGATAAAACCTACTCAATAGCTATCCCTTCTCTAGAACATACAAATTTGTACTAAAAAAACAAAAACAAAAAACACATTTGTAAACCTAAACCTCCAAACAGGGCCATCTTTAACACAGGGCAAAAGTGGCAGCTGCCCAGGGCCCAATCTTTGTTGTGGGGCCCAAGAGTCCTAAAAAAAAAAAAAAGAACAATATTTTTTTCATGCTAGACTGCTGTTGTCAGTCCTAATACTGTCACAGTCAAAAGTACTCTGCTTATATTTATTTGTGAGAAACTTTGCCAGACCGTGCCGGTATCATGTGACATGCCAAGCTAGTGCCATGTGCTGTTGTATACTGATCAGCCAATCGGATTGAACTTCAATCTGATTGGCTGATTCAATCAGCCAATCAGATTTTTCCTACCTTAATTCCGATTGGCTGATACAATCCTATCAGCCAATCGGAATTCGAGGGACGCCATCTTGGATGACGTCATTTAAAGGAACCTTCATTCGGACTTAGGACGTCGGTGAGGAAGGATGGCTCTGCGTCGTCTGTTTCAAGATGGACCCGCTCCGCTCTGGATGGAAGAAGATAGAAGATGCCGTCTGGATGAAGACTTTGGACCATCTGGAGGACCTCTTCTTGCCGGATAGGATGAAGACTTCGGACCCTCTTCTGGACGGATCGGTGATACCCGACTGGGTGAAGACAAGTTAGGGAGATCTTCAGGGGCTTAGTGTTAGGTTTTTAAAGAGGGGTTTGGGTTAGATTAGGGGTATGTGGGTGGTGGGTTGTAATGTTGGGGGGGTATTGTATTTTTTTTCAGACAAAAGAGCTGATTTCTTTGGGGTATGCCCTACAAAAGGCCCTTTTAAGGGCTGGTAAGGTAATAGAGCTGTTAACTTTTTATTTTAGAATAGGGTAGGGCATTTTTTTATTTTGGGGGGCTTTGTTATTTTTTTAGGGGGCTTAGAATAGGTGTAATTAGTTTAAAATTCTTGTAATCTTTTTTTATTTTTTGTAATTTAGTGTTTGTTTTTTTGTAATTTAGTGTTTTTTTTTGTAAATTAGTTGATTTAATTGTAGGTAATTGTAGGTAGTTTATTTAATTAATTTATTGATAGTGTAGTGTTAGGTTTAATTGTAACTTAGGTTAGGATTTATTTTACAGGTAATTTTGTAATTATTTTAACTAGGTAGCTATTAAATAGTTAATAACTATTTAATAGCTATTGTACCTAGTTAAAATAAATACAAAGTTGCCTGTAAAATAAATATAAATCCTAAAATAGCTACAATATAATTATTCGTTATATTGTAGCTATATTAGGATTTATTTTACATGTAAGTATTTAGCTTTAAATAGGATTAATTTATTTAATAAGAAATAATTTATTTTGTTAGATTAAAATTATATTTAATTTAGGGGGGTGTTAGGGTTAGGGTTAGACTTAGCTTTAGGGGTTAATACATTTATTATAGTAGCGGCGAGGTCCGGTCGGCAGATTAGGGGTTAATAAGTGTAGTTAGGTAGCGGCGACTTTGGGGGGGCAGATTAGGGGTTAATAAATATTATGTAGGTGTTCATAGGGATAATGTAGGTGGCGACGGTGTCCGGTCGGCAGATTAGGGGTTAAAAAAATGTATTATAGTCGCAGCGATGTTGGGAGGCCTCGGTTTAGGGGTACATAGGTAGTTTATGGGTGTTAGTGTACTTTAGAGCACAGTAGTTAAGAGCTTTATAAATCGGCGTTAGCCCATAAAGCTCTTAACTCCTGACTTTTTTCTGCGGCTGGAGTTTTGTCATTAGAGGTGTAACGCTCACTTCAGCCAAGACTCTAAATACCAGCATTAGGAAGATCCCATTGAAAAGATAGGATACGCAATTGGCGTAAGGGGATCTGCGGTATGGAAAAGTCGCGGCTGGAAAGTGAGCGTTAGACCCTTTCCTGACTGACTCTAAATACCAGCAGGCGGTAAAAACCAGCGTTAGGAGCCCTTAACGCTGGTTTTGACGGCTACCGCAGAACTCTAAATCTAGGCGTTAATATTTTTTTGAAAATGATTAGCCCTACAGTGGATCATCCACTGCTGGGCTTATCATTTTAAAAAAAAAATTTTTTTTAAATAAATTGATTTAGTTGTTTTTTGGGATGTTGGGGTGGAGAGCGAAATTGCATGGGCTGGGGGGAGGCAAGAAAATGTTTGCCCAGGGTCCAGTCAATATTAAAGACGGCCTTGGCTCCAAATTATATTATCCCATGTTTTACTTTAGTTCTAAGTCAGCAAAGAAAAATAATACATGGTTACTGATAAATAAATGTCTTCCTTATGAGCTAATAAATATAACTAAGTCATGTAAGGAAAGATCAATGTAAATATTTGCTTTATTATTTGAAGGCGAACCGTAATAGTCACATACAAACTATAAACCTTTCTTCCAAAAAGCAATGAATAAAGTGGTAGACATTGTGAAAGAAAACCTCAGGCAAAGTAGGGCTATGCAAATGAGCTTAACTTTTTAGAAAGATGTTTGGCTTACAACTGAAACTGAAAGCTTCGTATTGTTTGTCTTGTAATTAATTTGTAAATTATAGCAAAACATATAATAGATCAATTATGAAATAATATACTGTATCAATAGTGTCATTGTTTTTGTAGGTAAAGTTTATAAACACAATGAATTAGAAATACTTTTTAGTACATTGTCAGTAAAAACTAGTTTCACATTTCTCAAGCATATATTTCTTAAAATAAATGTGAGAAACACACCTATACAAAAGATTTTCTTGACAGAATGCTATGATTTGCAAAGTTCCCTTTGAGATGGATTTCTATCCCATTTCATTGTGTGAGAAAATGGTTGCTATAGCAAAACATTTATTTTGACAGACTGGTAAATAGCATTTACCTAACTCAGAAAAACATTTAACATAGAAAAAGCTCATTAGGTCTAACTCAGAGAAACATTTAACATAGAAAAAGCTCATTAGGTACAGTAACTTTTAGTATGAAATAATACAATAGCAATCAGAACATATTGCATTGCTTTTAGTATTTCAGCAATATTTTGTTAAAATTGAAGCTAGAATATTTGGTTTTGTCAATCGCTAAGAAATTAAATTATTTTTATGATTCTTGCTTACATTTCCCATTAAATACAAAAAGCATTTAATGACATGCTACTGGACATCAAAACGTCTGAAGCACATGACAACTGGTAATTTGTTTTAAAAGATAGTCCTGTTTCTATCTCCCAGGTTGCATGGTTGGTTACATTACTAGAGCGTGATCATTATATTATTGTGTCAAAGCAGGCTTGGGCCCCATTTATTATTAGACAGGTGGACAAGTTTCCCAGCTAGGGAACTTGTCCCCTTTTGTATGTGGTAAGCTGTTCATCTGCTGCCTGAACTTTTGCAAGACCAATCAGAATGATTTATCTCCACCACATCTGGTGCTGCTTCTTCATTTATGGTAAGAAGGCTCACATGAGCAAGCCTGTCCCAAAAGGGCTCCAAAGTAGCCTCCAATGCTTAATAAATGGAGCCCTTAATTTTTGTTCTAAAATTATAATAGCTTCTCAAGAAAGAAACTGTAGTTATACTTCTGTCTGGATGTTTCAGTTTTAGATTTCAACTACAAGTCTATTTGTTATGAAAAGATATAACATATATCATGATTGGTTACGAACGTGTGCTCTCCTACTGCACAATTTCTAATTGTTGGTAACATTCCATAAAGCACAAAGTAAATGTCAGATTCCCCACTTTCAAATTAAAGGTTTCATATCCCTCTATGTGAAGCAGGAGCTGAAGAGCCCCCACCCCCCATCTGCAACATAAGCATTGAGGAAGGTTCTTTCAATTACTACTCCAAGATTACTGAATATTAACCTCAAAAGCTCAAAAACCTAAAAAGCTGATTTCCTAATGGAAGATAAAAATATTTAATATTATATCTATGTAACCAAAGCAGAGGTGCAGAATCTTATAAATTTTTAAGGAGGGGCACGCGGCAGAGGGCTTGTATGTTGTTATAATCATTATTTTAGTATTTATACCCAACTCCCTATCATCCCAATGCCTACCAAAAGAAGAATATTATGTAGCCCTGAAACAACAGTGAAATCTACTTGTGTAATACCATTAGTGTGCATTTTAATTCATATAATTAACCATTTAAAGACCACTGACTTACTCTGTATGTCAGCGGTCTTTCACGTCATCCCTTAATCTGAGCAGTTCTTGCTGATGTCAGGAAGACCTCGCTATATCTGGAGGCATTCAGTATTAGTGCAGATTCGTCATCGACAAAGCTGCTCTAGTAAACCCCTTTACGACTGTGCAATTTACAGGGTGCGTTGGTTATTAAGGGGTTAAGGTATGTGATGACATTTTGTGCACCCCATTATCTATTAGGTAGAATGTAAGTCCGTTATTTTTTTTCAGGCACTTTTTATTTTGACATCATCACAATTGTGGGTTTCGGATATTTCTTGGTGCTGCAATCATGTTTTTTTGAGTTCATTAAAAAATAAAAAGATTTATATTAACCATGGAGTCATTTTACACTTCAATACCTTAAGTCTCAAACTGGACTTTTTGACATCTTTGCAAGTATTCCAAGACAATTTGAAATAATTCTAATAATTCTATTGTATTGCACAGGTGCGATACACTCTGAAATGGGCACAGGTGGCATTATTGTTATTATTATCAGTTATTTGTAGAGCATCAACAGATTGCGTAGCGCTATAAACAAAAGTATGGTATGCAAGGTAACATTTATAGGTAACAAGTGGGTAGAGAGCCCTGCCAAGAGTTGCACTTTTGTGAATCAGCTCTCATGAAGGTGGTCTAAAAACAGCTGGGGTTGTAGTCTTACATGCTAATCAGGTTCACATGGATAACAAAGGATGGGAGGACTAAGGTTTGAAAGCATAGCTGAACAATATAGTCTTTAAAGAGCGCTTGAAACTTTCAAAATTAGGGAAGTCTTGTGGAACAAGGCAGAGATTTACACAAATTAGAGGCCAGTCTGGAGATGGGAATGTGAGGAGGTAACAAAACAGGAGGTCATGAGTAGAGTGAAGGGGATGGGAGGGAAAATATCTGGAGACAAGATCAGAGATATAGGGGGAAGCAGTTCCATTGAGGGCCTTGAATGTCAAGAGTCATAATTTTGTGTTTAATTCTGTAGGCTATAGGAAGCCAGTGAAGGGAAAGGACTGGTGCAGAAAGTTATATTTAGTTGTCATCAGCATTCAAATGATATTGAAACCCATTGGACTTTATTAAGGAATGAATAGATTAAGAAGAGAAGGAGAACAAGGACAGAGCCTTGTGGTATCCCAAAATAAAGTAGTAGCAGAGCAGAGGATGCACCAGAAAAGGCTACACTAAAGTTAAGTTAGACGGGAAAAGGGAGAACCACGAGAGGGCTGTGTCAAAGGATTGGAGGGTTTGGAGCAAAAGAGGGAGGTTAACAGTATCAAAGGCTGCAGAAAGATGAAGAAGGATTAACAGAGAGAAGTATTCTTTCAACTTTGTTGTAAGTAGGTCATTAGTAGCCTTGACAATCGCTGTCTCTGTGGTGTTTTTTGAGCAAAAACTAGATTGCAATGGGTCAGAAAGGAGTTTAATGTGAGATAAATATGTATATACTAGCATTCCAAGGGGGAGACAAGGGGGAGTAGGGAAATAGGGCAGTATATGGATAGGGAGGTTAGTGCAAGAGAAGGTTTTTTGAGGATAGGTGTGACTAATGCGTGTTTAAGAGATGGGGAAATATACCGGTGCTGTGGGAGAGGTTGAAAATGGGTGTGAGAATATGGGTAAGGGTAAGAAGAGAGACTGAGGGGAGTGGCTGTGAGGGGATGGGATCAAGAGGACAGGTAGTGAGGCAAGAGGACGATATATGGGCAGAAACCTCTTACACAGAAGAGCTGAATTTGTAGGTTTGTGGGTTTTGGATGATTTCAAGCTGTTGAGGGGTTTGGAGACTGGTAGTATCTTGAGAGATGATTTTGAAGAAAGTCAGCTGAAGAGATTTCCTCCAGTGTCCCTCAGCAGTGCAGGAGCATCTGTGTAGGTGGCGTGGCAGAGGAGTATGGCAGGGCTGAGGATGAGTGTGTGACTTCGTAGTTATGGTAGGAGGTGTCAAATTGTCAGGGACCAAAGTAAGAGTGGAGTTAGAATGACAGATAGATTGGTCAGGGCAGGAAAAGGAGGAGATGGAAGAGAGCAGATGTTTAAGAGTGTTTGAGAGATGCTGCTGATCTAGTAACTTAATGCTTATGTGGAGTTTGGTGTGAGGGTTAGATGGAGGGAGAATAGTAGGAAGTGTTTTGGCAGTGGGGGCAGTGAGATTGTCAGTTGAGGAGCCCGGGGGCAGTATATGCTGCAACAGTATAGAGAGGGAGAGAATAAGCTAATCATATGGGTTTCGAAGGAAGAGAATGTGAAGGAAGAGATTTGTTGTTTTTGTTGAAATGTGCAAAGGGAGGAAAGTAAAATAACTACAGCCCCTAATAGTCTGTTTCCAGATCTAGGGTTGTGGCTGAAATGGAGACCCTCATGTGACAATGCAGCAGGGGAGGCTGTGTCTGAAGGATAGAGCCAGGTTTCTGTGAAAGCTAGTTGAGGGAGTGGGTGATAAAGAGGTTGTGGATAGAAGTGAGCTTGTTGCAAACAGAGCAAGAGTTCCAGAGTGCACAAAAGAAAGGGGTGTTGACTTTAGAAACAATAGGTACTTGAGTAAGGTTTCCAGGGTTTTGATTTCTAGGTGTATGTGAAGGCACACATAGGTGGGTGAGGCTAGGAAGTTGTGGGGGGGGCAGGATTAGGGGAGATATAAACAGCAGCTAATATGGGTAAGAGTGAAAGTGATATAAGATGAGATGCAGTATTGAGAGTTCATTTGGGATTTTGTTTAGGGAGGAGAGAGTGGGTTTAGGAATGTGTGAAGTTCATTAGAACAAAAGTGAGGTGAGGGAAAATAGAAGGGCCCATGAAAGGTGCAGGTGGTGAGGGAGAAGAAGAAATTGAATAATACATGGCTAGATTATGTGTTGTGCGTTAGGGTAAAAAAGCAGCGTTAACAGGTTCTAACGCTGCTTTCTTACCCCCGCTGCTATTACGAGTCTTGAAGGTTTAGGGTCACCGCACACTTTTTTGGCCTTACCGCAAATCGACTTACGTAAACTTCATAAAGTCTATTTTCAATGGGACTTCCATAGTGCCAGTATTACAAGCTTGTCCTGGGAGGCCAAAAAGTGAGTGGTACACCCGACCCGGTCAAGAGTCCTAACGCATTTAAAAGTCAGTAGTTAAGAGTGTTATGGTACAATGCCGTAACATAAAACTCATAACTAAAGTGCTAAAAAGTACACTAACACCCATAAACTACCTATTAACCCCTAAACCGAGGCCCTCACGCATCACAAACACTATAATACATTTTTTAACCCCTAATCTGCCGCTCCGGACATCGCCGCAACTATAATAAACATATTAACCCCTAAACCGCCGCACTCCCGCCTCGCAAACATTAGTTAAATATTATTAACCCCTAATCTGCCGTCCCTAGCATCGCCGCCACCTACCTACATTTATTAACCCCTAATCTGCTGCCCCCAACGTTGCTGCCACTATATTAAATGTATTAACCCCTAAATCTAAGTCTAACCCTAACACCCCCTAATTTAAATATAATTTAAATACATCTAAATAAAAATTACTATCATTACCTAAATAATTCCTATTTAAAACTAAATACTTAGCTATTAAATAAACCCTAAGCTAGCTACAATATAACTAATAGTTACATTGTATCTAGCTTAGGGTTTATTTTTATTTTACAGGCAAGTTTGTATTTATTTTAATTAGGTAGAATAGTTATTAAATAGTTATTAACTATTTAATAACTACTTGGCTAAAATAAATACAAAAGTACCTGTAAAATAAAACCTAACCTAAGTTACAATAACACCTAATACTACACTACAATTAAATAAATTAACTAAATTAAATACAATTACCTAAATTGAATTAAATTAGCTAAAGTACAAA
The DNA here is from genome assembly GCF_027579735.1 of Bombina bombina. Lineage (NCBI taxonomy): Eukaryota > Metazoa > Chordata > Amphibia > Anura > Bombinatoridae > Bombina > Bombina bombina. The sequence continues at coordinate 432,006,216 of NC_069502.1, read as the reverse complement.
AACAAACAAACACTAAATTACAGAAATAATAATAAAATTAAAGATATTTAAACTAATTACACCTAGCGCTATCAAAATACCCCCTCCCCAAAATAAAAAAAAAACCCTATGCTAAACTAAACTACCAATAGCCCTTAAAAGGGCCTTTTGCCAGGCATTGCCCCAAAGAAATCAGCTCTTTTACCTGTAAAAAAAATACAAACAACCCCCCAACAGTAAAACCCACAACCCACACAACCAACCCCCCAAATAAAATACAATCTAAAAAAAACTAAGCTCCCCATTGCCTTGAAAAGGGCATTTGGATGGGCATTGCCCTTAAAAGGGCAGTTAGCTCTTTTGCGGCCCAAACCCTAATCTAAAAAATTAAACCCACCCACTTAAAAAAACCTAACACTAACCCCCACAAGATTGACTTACAGTTCTGAAGACCGGACATCCATCCTCAAGGAAGCGGCAGAAGTCTTTATCCAACCAGGCAGAAGTCCTCAACGAAGCCAGGAGAAGTCTTCATCCAAGCCAGGCGAAGTGGTCCTCCAGACGGTCAGAAGTCTTCATCTAGATGGCATCTTCTATCTTCATCCATTCGACGCGGAGCAGCTCTATCTTCAAGACATCCGGCGGGGAGCATCCTCTTCAAACGACAGCTTCTTACTGAATGACGGTTCCTTTAAGTGACGTCATCCAAGATGGCGTCCCTTAGATTCCGATTGGCTGATAGAATTCTATCAGCCAATCGGAATTAAGGTAGAAAAAATCAGCCAATAGGATTTTTTCTACCTTAATTCCGATTGGAACAGCCAATAGAATGCGAGCTCAATCCTATTGGCTGATTGGATCAGCCAATAGGATTGAACTTCAATCCTATTGGCTGATTGCATCAACCAATAGGATTTTTTCTACCTTAATTCCGATTGGCTGATAGAATTCTATCAGCCAATCAGAATCTAAGGGACGCCATCTTGGATGACGTCACTTAAAGGAACCGTCATTCAGTAAGAAGCCGTTGTTTGAAGAGGATGCTCCGCGCCGGATGTCTTGAAGATGGAGCCGCTCCATGTCGGATGGATGAAGATAGAAGATGCCGTCTGGATGAAGACTTCTGCCCGACTGGAGGACCACTTCACCCAGGTTGGATGAAGACTTCCCCCTGGCTTTGCTGAGGACTTTGGCCCAGTTGGGTGAAGACTTCTGCTGCTTCCTTGAGGATGGATGTCGGGTCTTTAGAACTGTAAGTCGATCTTCAGGGGGTTAGTGTTAGGTTTTTTTTTAGGGTGTATTGGGTGCGTTTTATTTTTTAGATTAAGGTTTGGGACCCAAAAGAGCTAACTGCCTATCCAAATGCCCTTTTCAGGGCAATGGGGAGCTTAGGTTTTTTTAGATAGTATTTTATTTGGGGGTTGGTTGTGTGGGTGGTGGGTTTTACTGTTGGGGGGGTTGTTTGTATTTTTTTTACAGGTAAAAGAGCTGATTACTTTGGGGCAATGCCCCGCAAAAGGCCCTTTTAAGGGCTATTGATAGTTTAGTTTAGGCTAGGGTTTGTTTTTATTTTGGGGGGGGGCTTTTTTAATTTTGATAGGGCTATTAGATTAGGTGTAATTAGTTTAAATATCTGTAATTTGTTTATTATTTTCTTTAATTTAGTGTTTGTTTTTTTTGTACTTTAGCTAATTTAATTTAATTTAGGTAATTGTATTTAATTTAGTTAATTTATTTAATTGTAGTGTAAGGTTAGGTGTTATTGTAACTTAGGTTAGATTTTATTTTACAGGTACTTTTGTCTTTATTTTAGCTAGTTAGTTATTAAATAGTTAATAACTATTTAATAACTATTCTACCTAGTTAAAATAAATACGGTAATAAGAAACGGGGTCCGCCCGAGAAACGCGTTGCTATTGCACTCTTTGTGGGGAGATATTTTATGTCACACACCCAGCTGTAAATTGTAATACCTATGGTATTTTTATTGTGTATAATAAAATACTTATGTTTTTACTTTTACATTAGTCTGGTGTTGTTGTGGTAATCTCCATATCAGTAACCTTAGGGCAGCTGAGCCCCCCTCCCTCCCTTCTTTGCTCCAGTACAATTCCAGCTGAGGAGAATCAACACTCTGGGAACACCGGATAGAGGCAATACAATCAACAAACCACAGCGCTGACTACATCCGGTACAGACCTGCCACACAGCCAGCTGGTTTGCTGTAAATACCAGCCTGCCTCTGCCGGCACAAGAGAGTGCCGCCCTGTTTGTGAGTACCCTTAATCTGTTGCTTATTGGATTCTCTTGGTTTTTTTGACCTACACATGTGGCGCCTCTGTGTTTGTTCTTTACTAAAATAAATACAAACTTGCCCGTAGAATAAAAATAAACCCTAAGCTAGTTACAATGTAACTATTAGTTATATTGTAGCTATCTTAGGGTTTATTTCATAGGTAATTATTTAGTTTTAAATAGGAATAATTTAGTTAATTATAGTAATTTTATTTAGATGTATTTAAATTATATTTAAGTTAGGGGGTGTTTGGGTTAGGGTTAGACTTAGGTTTAGGGGTTAATACATTTAGTATAGGCTGCGACGTTGGGGCGGCAGATTAGGGGTTAATAAATATAGGTAGGTTGCGGCGACATTGGGGGCAGCAGATTAGGGGTTAATAAATATAATGTAGGTGGCGGCGATGTTGGGGGCAGCAGATTAGGGGTTCATAACTATAATGTAGGTGGCAGCGGTGTCCGGAGCGGCAGATTAGGGATTACAAAATATAATGCAGGTGTCGGCGATGTCGGGGGCGGCAGATTAGGGGTTAATAAGTGTAAGATTAGGGTGTTTAGACTCGGGGTTCATGTTAGGGTGTTAGGTGTAAACATAAAATTTGTTTCCCCATAGGAATCAATAGGTCTGCGTTACTGAGTTTTACACTGCTTTTTCTCAGCCGGCTCTCCCCGTTGATTCCTATGGGGAAATTGCGCACGAGCATGTACGACCAGCTCACCGCTGACTTAAGCAGCGCTGGTATTGGAGTGCGGTAAGGAGCAAAATTTTGCTCAATGCTCACTTCTTGCCTTTTAATGCCGGTTTTGTAAAGACCCGTAATACCAGCGCTGTAGGTAAGTGAGCGGTGAGAGAAAATTGCCTGTTAGCACCACACAACTCAAAACAAAAAACTTGTAATCTAGCCGACAGTTTGTTATAGAGAAAAGAGGTGGCAAAAAGGAAGATGAAGATATATATATATGATCACATATAACACAGTCCAGGTACATATTACCTAAATTTGGAATTCCAAAATCCAAACTTGCTCTGAAATCCAAACTTTTTAATTAATATTCTTTTAAAAAATAAAATTCTCAAAAAATACAGTTTCTGATGGTACTATATACAAAATTATTAGAAATAATATAAAATTACCTTCAGATTGCATGTATAAGCTGTATTATGACATGTAAATATTGCCTAAATGACATAAGATATTGTTGTATAGACTTTGTTCCATTGCCTCTCCAAACTGTAAAATTTGAAAGGTGCAAATATTCCAAAATCCAAACTATTCTAAAAACCAAAACTTTTCCGGTCCCAAGCAGTTTGAAAAAAGTGTTTTCTACCTGTATTTCAATAGCAGTTGCCTAGTGTCTTATCTTTTGTTCACTTCTTGCTCAATTTATGTATAATTATTTTGCTTGATTCTTAGTACCTCACTTCAGATATGTGGTCTTTTGATATTACAACAATGTTACTGCCTTGCAATGCTACTTCACTTGCAATGCCCCTCATACAATTTATATATATATATATATATATATATATATATATATATATATATATATTTAATACATGTGTAAGGCCCTGATTCTATTACCTGCGCACAGCTCCAGGGACGCTAAGATGAAGCACCTTAAAGTGGCTGGTGGTCTGGGATGCGCTGTTTCTCTCCCATAGTAGCTGTTGGCTCCTATTGAAGTTATTGGCAATATGTATACAGGGACCTGAACTAAAGGTAGCACTATTTGTGACCTTAACATCAGAAATTACACTACAGGTGTTTAGGCTCCAAGGCCTATGGCGGCAGTTATGTGCTTGGTTATTTTCTGAGGAAGTCCTGATGTTTCTAGGTTATTTTCTTGGTCCTGACCCTGGCATGTATCCTGGTTTATGCTTTTTGTCTCACCCTTATCTGTACTGTATTTTACAAACTGACTACTTCACTACTGACCCATGGAACATAATTTTTAATCATTATTCTTTTACAATCTTTTGCTTTGTTGTTTGGCTCCTGTTTGATAGTCCAGAGTTGAACCCTGGTTTGAGTACAGACTTATTTTCTGATTAACCTCAGTTGATCTACTATTGTCTACTCTAGATTTGCACCTGTCTTGGCTTGTAACACATTTCCTGCATTTCCTGCAAAGTAAGTTCCAGTCTCCAACCAAGCAGACTAACATTGTTCCCACGAGCATTGTTGTGATTGTCACTTTCAGTACAGGCATCTTCATAACCGGGCTTTCAAACAGGATTGTTACTTAATGACTGGGCTTTCATATGAGATAATGCCCCCATGACTTGTCTTTTAAATGAGATAATGCCTCCATTACTAGTCTTTTAAAAGAGATCATGCCTCCATGACTTTTGCTTTCAAACAATATTGTGAAGAAAAAGATAAAACCTGTTTATGATAGTCTGGTTTCCAGTTTTTACGGCTACATTATGGAAATGCTGGACACAAAAGCGTAATTCCATTTAAAATCCTAGTTACAAAAGGTCTGGTTGCTTTTAAATGCCTGGTCACAAAAGTACAATCTTGTTTTAAAAGATGAGCTAAGTTGCATCCTCTTCCTTATAATAGAAACCCATGGTGCTCTTCTTAAAGGGACAGTCAAGTATAAATTAAACTTTCATTATTCAGATAGGACTTTTAATTTTAATTGACTTTCCAATTTACTTTTATCATCAAATTTGCTTTTTTTTTCTTGGTATTCTTAGTTTAATCTAAACATAGGTAGGCTCATATGCTAATTTCTAAGCCTTTGAGGGCTGCCTCTTATCACATGCTTTTTAAATCTCTTTTCAACACAAAGAGACAGAAAGTACATGTGGGCCATATAGATAACACTGTGTTCAGGCACAGAAAGTTATTTAAGATCTAGCACAACACAATGCTAAATTTAAGACAATAGATAATAATCAGTCACAGTCATGTGATCAGGGGGCTGGAAGAAGGTTCCTAGATACAAGGTAATCACAAAGGTAAAAAGTACATTAATATAACTGTGTTGGTTATGCAAAACTGGGGAATGAGTAATAAAGGGATTATCTATCTTTTAAAACAATAACAATTCTATGGTTGACTGTCCCTTTAATTTCAGAAGTATATCTCACCAAACCTTAAAACATATGCTTTTTCAATCAGCAATTGGAAATATTGAAAAAAGCAATACTTTTAAAATATGTGTCAATGTAATCATTATGCAAAAATGCCAGTATACCCATCAAAAACATGTTTACTAGTTATCCGGAGGGATTCATTGCAATATGTAATCCACGTTTTTAAAAGAAGCTGGGTTTTTTAACATGTTAGTTATTCAGCTGCTGCTATCATGCCAACATGTAAGTAGTTCTCACTGTACAGAAGAGGATTAGTTGTGTTATTGCTATTGCACTGTAGCAAGCAAGTTATTAAAAGTACACAGTGCAGTTTATTAATATCTCTCCTAAAAAATGGACGTGGCTTTCCCCGGTCATGATAATGCATTTTTAAACATTTCTCACATTGTAAAATGTGTTTTGTAAAAAGGTGGATTTTCTCAAATTCATCTGGAACTCACTGTACCAACCCCATTTATACAAACTCCCTTTAACTTGTAATACAAGCGCACATAAGCTTGTGCTATATATTCACAACAGCTATTTCACACAAGCATAATTTACACTAGAAATCTTGAGCAAAATAAAGCGCCACATGTAATCTAGGCCAAAGTTGGAAACTGTATAATTTTTCTGGTATTAGTGTCTTTTAGAAATTGAATATTTAGTTGTGAATGCTTAATTTCTGATATTTTATAAAAAAATGCCTGAATGACAACATTTTGTGGACTTCAAGACCAATGTTTGAATATGCGTAAACCAACTACATTCTAGAGTGTGAATTATAGGTTCTCTGTGCTGTGTGAGTATTGCAGATCTACTATTGTGTAAATTTAAAGTGTTTCACCTAGATTACGAGTTTTGCGTTAGAGGCTGTGCGGTGCTAACGAGCAGTTTATGCTCACCGCTCACGTACAGACAGTGCTGGTATTATGGGTTTTTACAAACCAGACAAGAAGTGAGCATTGAGCAAAATTTTGCTCATTACCGCACTCCAATACCAGCGCTGCTTACGTTAGCGGTGAGCTGGTGTAAATACAATTAAATAAAATTATTGAAAATACAAAAAAAAACCCCCACTAAATTACAATTACAAGATTTTTAAACTAATTACACCTAATCTAATCCCCCTAACAAAATAAAAAAGCCCCCCAAAAATAAAAAGCCCTACCCTACACTAAATTACAAATAGTCCTTAAAAGGGCCTTTTGCGGGGCATTGCCCCAAACAAATCAGCTCTTTTACCTGTAAAAAAAATTACAAATCCCCCCCAACATTAAAACCCACAACCCACACAACCAACCCTACTCTAAAACCCACCCAATACCCCCTTAAAAAAAAACTAACACTAACCCCTTGAAGATCACCTTACCGGGAGAAGTCCTATTCCAACCAGGCCAAAGTCCTCAACGAAGCCGGGAGAAGTCTTCATCCAAGCCGGGCGAAGAGATCCTCCAGACGGACAGAAGTCTTCATCCAGACGCCATCTTCTATCTTCATCCATCCGGCACGGAGCGGGTCCATCTTCAAGACATATGGCGCAAAGCATCCTCTTCCAACGAAGTCTTCTTACTAAATGACGGTTCCTTTAAGTGACGTCATCCAAGATGGCGCCCCTTCAATTCCGATTGGCTGATAGAATAGGATTGAAGTTCAATCCTATTGGCTGATCCAATCAGCCAATAGAATTGAGCTGGCATTCTATTAGCTGTTCCAATAAGCCAATAGGATTTTTCTACCTTAATTCTGATAGGCTGATAGAATTCTATCAGCCAATCGGAATTGTAGGGACGCCATCTTGGATGACGTCACTTAAAGGAACCATCATTTAGTAAGAAGACTTCATTGGAAGAGGATGCTCCGCGCCGAATGTCTTGAAGATAGACCCGCTCCACGCTGGATGGATGAAGATAGAAGATGCAGTCTGGATGAAGACTTCTGGCCGTCTGGAGGACCACTTTGCCCGGCTTGGATGAAGACTTCTCCCGGCTTCATTGACGACTTCGGCCCAGTTGGATGAAGACTTCTCCCGGTAAGGTGATCTTCAAGGGGTTGGTTGTGTGGGTGGTGGGTTTTAATGTTGGGGGGGATTTGTAATTTTTTTTACAGGTAAAAGAGCCCCGCAAAAGTCCCTTTTAAGGGCTATTTGTAATTTAGTGTAGGGTAGGGCTTTTTTATTTTGGGGGGCTTTTTTATTTTGTTAGGGGGATTAGATTAGGTGTAATTAGTTTAAAAATCTTGTAATTTGTTTATTATTTTCTGTAATTTAGTGGGGGTTTTTTGTACTTTAGCTAATTGTATTTAATTGTATTTAATTGTATTTAATTTAGGGAATTCATTTAATTATAGTGTAGTGTTAGGTGTTAGTGTAATTTAGGTTAGGTTTTATTTTACAGGTAAATGTGTCTTTATTTTAAATAGGTAATTATTAAATAGTTAATAACTATTTAGTAACTATTCTACCTAGTTAAAATAAATACAAACTTGCCTGTAAAATCAAAATAAACCCTAAGCTAGCTACAATGTAACTATTAGTTATATTGTAGCTAGCTTAGGGTTTATTTTATAGGTAAGTATTTAGTTTAATATAGGAATAATTTAGTTAATGATAGTTATTTTTATTAAGATTTATTTAAATTATATTTAAGTTAGGGGGTGTTAGGGTTAGGGTTAAACTTAAATTTAGGGGTTAATAACTTTATTATAGTGGCGGTGAGGTTGGTAGCGGCAGATTAGGAGTTAATAATATTTAACTAGTGTTTGTGATGCGGGAGTGCGGAGGTTTAGGGGTTAATATATTTATTATAGTGGCGGCGATGTCTGGTTTGGCAGATTAGGGGTTAAAAAATGTATTTTAGTGTTTGCGATGTGGGGGGGGCCTTGGTTTAGGGGTTAATAGGTAGTTTATGGGTGTTAGTGTACTTTTTAGCACTTTAGTTAAGAGTTTTATGCTACAGCGTTGTAGTGTAAAACTCTTAACTACTGACTTTAAAATGCGGTACCAGTCCTGACAGGAGAGGGTGTACCGCTCACTTTTTACCAGACTCGTAATACCGGCGCTATGCAAATCCCATTGAAAAAAGAGGATACGCAATTTACGTAAGTGGATTTGCAGTATTTCCAAGTCTGGCCAAAAAAGTGAGCGGTACACCTGCACCTGCAAGACTCGTAATACCAGCGGGCGTTTAAAAGCAGCGTTAGGACCGGCCAAATGCACAACTCGTAATCTAGCTGTTAGTTAATAACCTAGCCATCTAATTGTCTAATTATTTAATAGTTTGTCTCTTAATACAATCTTATTATAAGAGAGTTTGTGATTCTATTAATGTACCCTACAATCACTTTCTATAAGAATACTATTTTTGCCCCAGTAAAGCATTTCAACTTGGGTCTGAAATTACTCTTGGTTCAGAAAATAAATATGACCCAGAAACGTAAGCTTTGAAAATGCCGAAGACATATTTCCTTATTTCAAATTTCTCTCTTGCAGATAGTTAAGGAATGCCCTTGAGAAATAGTTCCAAACAATTTAATTTACAAGATATCCATCAATGTAGATCATAGCCCCGATGTCTAGGTACTTAGTCTGTCAGTCAGCATTTTGTTGCTGATATAGTTGAAAGCTTTAACTGTTAACCTTTATGTACTATAGCTTAATATTAATTGAAAATATATTTATTAGTCAAAATATCTCATCAGCTTTAAACTAATAATAACCTTTACTTAGATCAAAGTAAGAAAAGAAACGTACCCGTAGTTGAAGGTGTTTATGTATGTATATATATATATATATATATATATATATATATATATATATATATATATATATATATATATATATATATATATATATTAGAGTGCAATCAATAACAAATGTTGCAGTATGGCTTTTAACACTGAAAAAATGTCCATTCCAGCGTAATGGCCAGGAAGGCATATTACGAGTCTTGTTGGTATTGCTATACCGCAAGCATTTTAACCTGTAACGCAACTTCTATTCCACACTCAAAAAAATGACGTTTTTGTGGGGGATTTTCATAGCGCAGGTATTACAGGTTGTGTATTCAGGCTAAAAATCTTGCGTTACAGCCTATACCAACACGATCCATCTAATTATTAACATTTGAAAACTGGAAATAACATTCAATTACTGAATTTTAATGGATTTTTATTCTTATCAATATTTGATTTTCCAAAATGAACCAGACGAATTACACTTCCTGCACATTTTCCCATCCCTATTCACCATCAATAAAATAAAAAATCTTTAGAAATTTTTTTCAAAGCGGTACAAAAAAGGATTGGAAAAAGAGGAAGAGAAGTCAAAAGTATGATGAAGTGCACAGCTCCAGCATACAAAATGTGTGTTTTTTATATTTTTAAAAGCTGCTTTAGTATGCACTCTGGCAGTGTAGAACATTAGGTACTGATTGAAAGCCATGCTATGTACACAGTGTATGTAGGCTACTTCCTGGTCAGTGTTCCTGTTGCCATAGAGATTACTATCACATGCCTATGGTTAGTAATTTTTTAGCACATTTTTGCAGCATTGTAGTCTGCTGGGGCTGTTGATTTAACTTCAAGTTTTCCATACGGGTACTTGTAATTCACTTCATAAGCTGTCAGAATGTGTTTTATTGCATACTAGTGGGAAAGCCTGCCCAGAGGGCAGTCTATTGTAGTGACGGAACCACCAAACCACCCTGCCATTTTCGGAGGGGCAGTCTATTGTGGTGACGGAACCACCCTGCCATTTTCAGAATACACCTGAATGCTGCTTACATGGCATCCAGGTGGATTCTTTCACCACCCTGCCATCCAGGTGGATTCTGAAAATGGCAGGGTGGTGAAAGAATCCATCCAGGTGGATTCTTTCAAAACCCGTTTTACTCTCTCTTCCCCCTCTCTTTTGATATATCTCCCCCCTCTCTTTTGCTCTTTCTTCCCCCTCTATTTGCTTTCTCTCCCCATCTCTTATGCTCTCTCTCTCCCCCCTCTCTTATGCTCTCTCTCTCTCCCCCCTCTCTTTTGCTCTCCCTCTCCCCCTCTCAGGTGGATTCTGAAAATGGCAGGGTGGTGAAAGAATCCATCCAGGTGGATTCTTTCACCAACCCTTTTGCTCTCTCTTCACCCTCTCTTTTTATCCCCCCCCCCCTTTCTTTTGCTCTTTCTCCCCCTCTATTTGCTCTCTCTCCCTCTCTTTTGCTTTCTCTCCCCCTCTCTTATGCTCTCTCTCTCCCCCCTCTATTTTGCTCTCCCTCTCCCCCCTCTCTTATGCTCTCTCTCTCCCCCCTTTCTTTTGCTCTACCTCTCCCCCTCTCTTTTGCTCTCTCTCTTTCCTCTCTTTTGTTCTCTATCTCCCTTCTCTTTTGCTCTCTCTCCTCCCTCTCTTTTGCTTTTTCTCTCCCCTCTCTTTTGCTCCCACTCCCCACTCTCTTTTTCTCTCTCTGTCCCCTCTATTTTGCTCTCTCTCCCCCTCTCTTTTGCTCTCCCCTCTCTTTTGCTCTCTCTCCCCCTCTCTTTTGCTCTTTCCCCCCTCTCTTTTGCTCTCCCCCCTCTTTTTTGTTCTCTCCCCCCTCTTGTTTGTTCTCTCTCTCCTCCTCTCTTTTGCTTTCACTCTCCCCCTCTCTTTTGCTCTCTCTCCCCCTCTCTTTTGCTCTCTCTCCCCCCCTCTCTTTTACTCTCTATCTCCCCCTCTCTTTTGAACTCTCTCTCCCCCTCTCTTTTGCTCTCTCTCCCCCCTCTCTTGTGCTCTCTCTCTCCCCTTCTCTTTTGTGCTCTCTCTCTCTTGCTCTCTCACCCCCTCTTTTGCTCTCCCTCTCCCCCTCTCCTTTGCTCTCTCTCCCCGTCTCTTTTGCTCTCCCTCTCCCCTCTCTTATTCTCACTCTACTCCCCTCTCTTATGCTCTCTCTCTCCTCCCTCTCTTTTGCTCTCTCTCTCTCTCCTCTCTTTTGCTCTCTCTCTCCCCTATCGTTTGCTCTCTCTCCCCCCTCTCTTTTGCTCTCTCTCCCCCTCTCTTTTGCTCTCTCTCCTCTCTTTTGCTCCCTCTCCCCCTCTCTTTTGCTCTCTCTCCTCCTCTCTTTTGTTCTCTCTCCCCCTCTATTTTACGCTCTCTCCCCTCTCTTTTGCTCTCTCTACCCCTCTCTTTTGCTTTCTCTTTCCCCTCTCTTTTGCTCTCTCTCCCCCTCTATTTTGCTCTCTCTCCCTATCTCTTTTGCCCTCTCTTTTCCCCTCTCTTTTGCTCTCTCTTCCCCCCTATTTTGCTCTCCCTCTCCTCTCTTTTGCTCTCTCTCCCCCCTCTCTTTTGCTCTCTCCTCTTCTCTTTTGCTCTCTCTCCCTCTATTTTACTCTCTCTCCCCTCTCTTTTGCTCTCTCCCCCCCCTCTTTTTTACTCTCTCTCTCCCCTCTCTTTTGCTCTCTCCCCCCCTCTTTTTTACTCTCTCTCTCCCCTCTCTTTTGCTCTCTCTCCCACTCTCTTTTGCTCTCTCTCTCCCCTCTCTTTTGCTCTCTCTCCCCTTTCATTTGCTCTCTCTCTCTCCCCTCTCTTTTGCTCTCTCCTCCTCTCTTTTGCTCTCTCTCTCCCTCTATTTTACTCTCTCTCCCCTCTCTTTTGCTCTCTCTCTCCTCTCTTTTGCTCTCTCTCCCCCCTCTCTTTTGCTCTGTCTCCTCCTCTCTTTTGCTCTCTCTCCCCCTCTATTTTACTATCTCTCCCCTCTCTTTTGCTCTCTCTACCCCTCTCTTTTGCTTTCTCTTTCCCCTCTCTTTTGCTCTCTCTCTCCCGCTCTATTTTACTCTCTCTCTCCCCCTCTCATTTGCTCTCTCCCCCTCTCTCTTTTGCTTTCTCTCTCCCCCTCTCTTTAGCTCTCTGTCTCCCCCTCTCTTTTGCTCTCTTTCTTCCCCTCTATTTTGCGCTCTCTCCCCCCTCTCTTTAGCTCTCTCCCCCCTCTCTTTTGCTCTCTCTCCCTATCTCTTTTGCGCTCTCTTTACCCCTCTCTTTAGCTCTCTCTCCCCCCTCTCTTTTGCTCTGTCTCCTCCTCTCTTTTGCTCTCTCTCCCCCTCTATTTTACTATCTCTCCCCTCTCTTTTGCTCTCTCTACCCCTCTCTTTTGCTTTCTCTTTCCCCTCTCTTTTGCTCTCTCTCTCCCGCTCTATTTTACTCTCTCTCTCCCCCTCTCATTTGCTCTCTCCCCCTCTCTCTTTTGCATTCTCTCTCTCCCCTCTCTTTAGCTCTCTGTCTCCCCCTCTCTTTTGCTCTCTTTCTCCCCCTCTTTTTTGCGCTCTCTCCCCCCTCTCTTTAGCTCTCTCTCCCCCCTCTCTTTTGCTCTCTCTCCCTCTTCTCTTTTGCTCTCTCTCTCCCCTTCTCTTTTGGTCTGTCTCTCCACCTCTCATTTGGGCTCTCTCTCCCCCTTTCTTTTGCTCTTTCTCTCTCCTTCCTCTCTTTTACACTCTCTCCCCCTCACTTTTGCTCTCTCTTCCCCTCTCTTTTGCTCTCTCTCTCTCTCTTCCCTCTCTTTTGATCTCTCTCCCACCTTTCTTTTGCTCTCTCCCACCTCTCTTTTGCTCTCTCTCTCTCCCCTTTCTTTTGCTCTCCCCCCTCTCTTTTGCTCTCTCTCCTCCTCTCTTTTGCTCTCTTTACCCCCTCTCTCCTCCCTCTTGTTTGCTCTCTCTCCTCCTCTCATTTGCTCTCTCTCTCCCCCTCTATTTTGCTCTCTCCCCCTCTCTTTTGCTCTCTCACCCCCCTCTCTTTTGCTCTCTCTCTCTCCCTCTCTTTTGCGCTCTCCCTCCCCCTCTCTTTTGTTTTCTCTCTCTCCCTCTATTAATCTCCCTCTCCCCCTCTCTTTTGCTCTCTCTCCCCCCTCTTTTTTGCTCTCTCTCCCCCTCTCTCTTACTCTCTCTCCCCCTCTTTTGCTCTCCCTCTCCCCCCTCTCCTTTGCTCTCTCTTCCCTGTCTCTTTTGCTCTCCCTCTCCCCTCTATTTTTCTCACTCTCCTCCCCTCTCTTATGCTCTCTCCCCCTCTCTTTTGCTCTCCCTCTCCCCTTCTCTTTTGCTCTCTCTCTCCCCTCTCTTTTGCTCTCTCTCTCCCCTCTCTTTTGCTCTCTCTCCCCCTCTATTTTGCTCTCTCTCTCCCCCCTCTCTTTTGCTCTCTCTCTCTCCTCATCTCTTTTGCGCTCTCTTTCCCCATCTCTTTTGCGCTCTCTCTCCCCTCTATTTTGCTCTCTCTCCCCCCTCTTTTGCTCTCCATCTCCCCCTCTCTTTTTCTCTCTCTCCCCCATTTCGTTTTGCTCTCTCTCCCTCCTCTCTTTTGCTCTCTCTCCCCCCTCTCTTTTGCTCTCTCTCTCTCCCTCCTCTCTTTTGCGCTTTCTCTCCCCATCTCTTTTGCTCTTTCTCCCTACTCTTTTGCTCTATCTTCCCCACTCTTTGGCTCTCTCTCCCCCTCTCTTTTGCTCTCTCTCCCCCTCTCTTTATCTCTCCCTCTCCCCCTCTCTTTTGCTCTCTCTCCCCTCTCTTTTGCTCTATCTCTCCCCTTTCTTTTGCTCTCTCTCTCTTCCTCTCTTTTGCTCTCTCTCTCCCCTCTCTTTTTCTCTCTCCCCCCCTCTTTTTTACTCTCTCTCTCCCCTCTCTTTTGCTCTCTCTCCCACTCTCTTTTGCTCTCTCTCTCCCCTCTCTTTTGCTCTCTCTCCCGCTCTATTTTGCTCTCTTTCCCCCTTCTCTCCCCCTCTATTTTGCTCTCTCTCCCCCCTCTTGTTTGCTCTCTCCCCCTCTCTTTTTCTCTCCCTCTCCCCCTCTCTTTTGCTCTCTCTCCCCTCTCTTTTGCTCTATCTCTCCCCTTTCTTTTTGCTCTCTCTCCCCTTTCATTTGCTCTCTCTCTCCCCTCTCTTTTGCTCTCTCCCCTCTCTTTTGCTCTCTCCCCCCTCTTTTTTACTCTCTCTCCCCTCTCTTTTGCTCTCTCTCCCCCTCTCTTTTGCTCCCTCTTTCCCCCTCTCTTTTGCGCTCTCTCCTCCCCTTCTCTTTTGCTCTCTCTCCCCCTCTCTTTTGCTCTCTCTCTTCCTCTCTTTTGCTCTCTCTCCCCCCTCTTTTGCTCTCCCTCTCCCCCCTCTCTTTTGCTCTCCCTCTCCCCTCTCTTTTGCTCCCTCTTCTCCTCTCTTTTGCTCTCTCTCTCCCCTTCTTTTTTGTCTCTCTCTCCCCCTCTATTTTGCGCTCTCTCTTCCCCTCTCTTTTGCTCTCTCTCCCCCTCTCTTTTGATCTCTCTCTCCCCACTCTCTTTTGCGCTCTCTCCCCCTCTCTTTTGCTCTCTCTCCCCCTCTCTTTTCCTCTATCTTCCCCCCCTCTTTTTCTCTCTCCCCCTCTCTCCCCCTCTGTTTTGCTCTAACCCCCTCTCTTTTACTCTCTCCCCACTCTTGTTTGGTCTCTCTTAATCCCTCTCTTTTGCTCTCTCTCTCTCCCCCTCTCTTTTGCTCTCTCTTTCCCCCTCTCTTTCGCGCTCTCTCTCCCCCTCTCTTTTGCTCTCTCTCCCCCCTCTCTTTTGCTCTCTCTCCTCCTCTCTTTTCCTATCTCTCCCTCCTCTTTTGCTCTCCCTCTACCCCCTCTCTTTTGCTTTCTCTCCCCCTCTCTTTTGCTCTCCCTCTCCCCTCTCTTTTCCTTCCTCTTCTCCTCTCATTTGCTCTCTCTCTCCCCTTTCATTTGTTCTCTCTCCCCCCTCTTTTTCTCTCTCTCGCACCTTCTCTTTTGTTCTCTCACCCCAATTTCTTTTGCTCTCTCTCTCCCCCTCTCTTTTGTGCTCTCTCTCCACCTCTCTTTTGTTCTCTCTCCCCCCTCTATTGCACTCCCTCTCCCCCTCTCTTTTGCTCTCCCCCCTCTCTTTTGCTCTCCCTCTTCCCTCTCTTTTGCTCCCTCTCCCACTCTCTTTTGCTCCCTCTCCCCCTCTATTTTGCTTTCTCTCCCCTCTCTTTTGGTTTATCTCTCCCCTTTCTTTTGCTCTCTCTCCCTCCTCTCTTTTGTTCTCTCTCTCCCCCTCTTTTTGGTCTCTCTATCCCCTCTTTTTTGCGCTCTCTCTTCCCCACTCTTTTGCTCTCTCTCCCCCTCTCTTTTGCTCTCTCTCCCCCCTCTCTTTTGCAATCTCTCTCCTGCTCTCTTTTGCTCTCTCTCCCCCTCTTTTTTGCTCTCTCTCTACCTCTCTTTTGCTCTTTCCCCCTCTCTCTTTTGCTCTCTCTCCCCCCTTTTGTTTGCTCTCTCTCTCCTCCTCTATTTTGCTCTCACTCTCCCCCTCTATTTTGCTCTCTCTCTCTCCCCCTCTCTTTTTCTCTTTCTCTCCCCCTCTCTTTTGCTCTCTCTCCCCCCTCTCTTTTGCTCTCTCTCTCCCCCTCTCTTTTGCACTCTCTCTCCCCCTCTCTTTTGCACTCTCTCTCCCCCCTCTTCTGCTCTCCCTCTCCCCCCTTTCTTTTGCTCTCTCTTCCCCCTCTCTTTTGCTCTCCCTCTCCCCTCTCTTTTGCTCCCTCTCCTCCCCTCTCTTATACTCTCTCTCCCCTCTCTTTTGCTCTCCCTCTCCACCCTCTTTTGCTCTCTCTTCCCTCTCTTTTGCTCTCTCTCCCCCCTCTATTTTGCTCTCTCTCTCCCCTCTTTTTTGCTCTCTCTCCCCCTCTCTTTTGCTCTCTCTCTCCCTTCTTTTTTGCTCTATCTCCCCCCTCTCTTTTACTATCCCCTCTCTTTTGCTCTCTCTCTCCCTCTCTTTTGCTCTATCTTCCCCCTCTCTTTTGCTCTCTCTCCCTCTCTTTTTCTCTCTCCCCCCTCTGTTTTGCTCTCTCCCCTCTCTCTTTTACTCTCTCCCTCCTCTTGTTTGCTCTCTCTCTTCCCCTCTCTTTTGCTCCCTCTTTCCCCCTCTCTTTTGCGCTCTCTCTCCCCTTCTCTTTTGCTCTCTCTCCCCCCTCTCTTTTGCTCTCTCTCTTCCTCTCTTTTGCTCTCTCTCCCCCCTCTTTTGCTCTCCCTCTCCCCCCCCCTCTCTTTTGCTCTCTCTCCCCTCTCTTTTGCTTTCCCTCTCCCCTCTCTTTTGCTCCCTCTTCTCCTCTCTTTTGCTCTCTCTCTCTCCCCTTCTTTTTTGTCTCTCTCTCCCCCTCTTTTTTGCGCTCTCTCTTCCCCTCTCTTTTGCTCTCTCTCCCCCTCTCTTTTGATCTCTCTCTCCCCACTCTCTTTTGCGCTCTCTTCCCCTCTCTTTTGCTCTCTCTCCCCCTCTCTTTTGCACTCTCTTTCCCCCTCTCTTTTGCACTCTCCCCCCTCTTCTGCTCTTCCTCTCCCCCTTTCTTTTGCTCTCTCTTCCCCCTCTCTTTTGCTCTTCCTCTCCCCTCTCTTTTGCTCCCTCTCCTCCCCTCTCTTATACTCTCTCCCCTCTATTTTGCTCTCCCTCTCCCCCCTATTTGCTCTCTCTCTCTCCCCTCTCTTTTGCTCTCTCTTCCCTCTCTTTTGCTCTCTCTCCCCCCTCTCTTTTGCTCTCTCTCTCCCCTCTCTTTTGCTCTCTCTTCCTCCTCTCTCCCCCCTCTTTTTTGCTCTCTCTCACCTTCTTTTTTGCTCTATCTCCCCCCTCTCTTTTACTATCCCCTCTCTTTTGCTCTCTCTCCCCCTCTCTTTTGCTCTATCTTCCCCCCTCTTTTTCTCTCTCCCCCTCTCTCCCCCTCTGTTTTGCTCTCTCCCCCCTCTCTTTTACTCTCTCCCCACTCTTGTTTGGTCTCTCTTAATCCCTCTCTTTTGCTCTCTCTCTCCCCCTCTCTTTTGCTCTCTCTTTCCCCCTCTCTTTCGCGCTCTCTCTCCCCTTCTCTTTTGCTCTCTCTCCCCCCTCTCTTTTGCTCTCTCTCCTCCTCTCTTTTGCTATTTCTCCCTCCTCTTTTGCTCTCCCTCTACCCCCTCTCTTTTGCTTTCTCTCCCCCTCTCTTTTGCTCTCCCTCTCCCCTCTCTTTTCCCCCCTCTTCTCCACTCATTTGCTCTCTCTCTCCCCTCTCATTTGTTCTCTCTCCCCCCTCTCATTTGCTCTCTCTTATGCTCTTTTAATCTCCCTCTCTTTTGCTCTCTCCCCCCCTCTATTTTGCTCTCTCTCTCCCCTCTCTTTTGCCCTTTCTTCCCCCTCTCTTTTGCTCTCACTCCCCCTCTCTTATGCTCTCTCTCTCCCCTCTCTTTTGCACTCTCTCTTCCCTCTATTTTGCTCTCTCTCCCGCTCTCGTTTGCTCTCCCTCCTCTCTTTTTCTCTATCTCCCCTCTCTCTTTTGCTCTCACTCCCCCTCTCTTATGCTCTCTCTCTCCCCTCTCTTTTGCACTCTCTCTTCCCTCTATTTTGCTCTCTCTCCCGCTCTCGTTTGCTCTCCCTCCTCTCTTTTTCTCTATCTCCCCTCTCTCTTTTGCTCTCTCTCTCTCCCCTCTCTTTTGCTCTCTCTCCCCCCTCTTGTTTGCTCTCTCCCCCTTTTTTTGATCTCTCTATCCCCCCTCCCTTTTTGCGCTCTCCCCCCTCTCTTTTGCTCTCTCTCTCCCCCATTTCTTTTGCTCTTTCACTCCCATCTCTTTTGCTCTCTCTCTCTCTCCCCTCTCTTTTGCTCTCTCTCCCTCATCTCTTTTGCTCTCTCTCTCCCCCCCTCTCTTTTGCTCTTTCTCCCCCTCTATTTTTCTCTCTCCTCCCTCTCTTTTGCTCTCTCTCCCTCTCTTGTTTGCTTTCTATCTTCCCCTGTTTTTGCTTTCTCTCCCCCCTCTCTTTTGCTCTCTCTCCTCCTCTCTTTTGCTCTCTCTCCCCCCTTTTATTTGCTCTCTCTCTCCCCTCTCATTTCCTCTCTCTCTCCTCTCTTTTGCTCTCTCCCCCCTCTCTTTTGCACTTCCTCTCCCCTCTATTTTGCTCTCTCTTCCCCCTCTCCTTTGCTCCCCCCCCCTCTCTCTTTTGCTCTCTCCCTCTCTCTTTTGCTCTCTCCCCCCTTTCTTTTGCTCTCTCTCACCCCTTTTGTTTGTTCTCTCCCCGTTTTTTTTTTGCTCTCTCTCTTCCCCCTCTATTTTGCTCTCTCTCCACCCTCTCTTTTGCGCTCTCCCCCCTCTCTTTTGCTCTCTCTCTCCCCCATCTCTTTTGCTCTTCCTCTCCCATCTCTTTTGCTCTCTCTCTCTCCCCTCTCTTTTGCTCTCTCTCCCTCATCTCTTTTGCTCTCTCCCCCCTCTCTTTTGCTCTTTCTCCCCCTCTATTTTTCTCTCTCCTCCCTCTCTTTTGCTCTCTCTCCCCCCTCTTGTTTGTTTCTCTCTTCCCTTGTTTTTGCTCTCTCTCCCCCCTCTCTTTTGCTCTCTCTCCCCCTCTCTTTTGCTCTCTCTCCCCCCTTTTATTTGCTCTCTCCCCTCTCATTTCCTCTCTCTCCCCTCTCTTTAGCTCTCTCTCCCCCCTCTCTTTTGCACTTCCTCTACCCTCTATTTTGCTCTCTCTTCCCCCTCTCCTTTGCTCCCCCCCTCTCTTTTGCTCTCTCCCTCTCTCTTTTGCTCTCTTCCCCCTTTCTTTTGCTCTCTCTCACCCCTCTTGTTTGTTCTCTCCCCCTTTTTTTTTTGCTCTCTCTCTTCCCCCTCTATTTTGCTCTCTATCCACCCTCTCTTTTGCTCTCTCTCCCCTTTCTAATTTGCTCTCTCTCTCCTCTCTCATTTGATTTCTCTCCACCTCTCTTTTGCTCTTTCTTTCCCCTCTCTTTTGCTCTCCCTCTCCCCTCTCTTTTGCTCTCTCTCTCCCCTCTCTTTTGCTCTTATTCCCTCCTCACTTTTGCTCTCCCCCTCTCTTTTGCTCTCTCTCTCCCCTCTATTTTACTCTCTCTCTCTTCCCTCTCTTTTGCTCTCTCTCCCCCTCTCTTTTGCTCTCTCTCCCCCCTTTAATTTGCTCTCTCTCTCCCCTCTCATTTCCTCTCTCTTCCCTCTCTTTTGCTCTCTCTCCCCCTCTCTTTTGCACTCCCTCTCCCCTCTATTTTGCTCTCTCTTTCCCCTCTCCTTTGCTCTCTCTTCCCCCTCTCTTTTGCTCTCTCTCTCCCCTCTCTTTTACTCTCTCTCTCTCTCTCTCTCTTTTGCTCTCCCCCCTCTCTTTTGCTCTCTCTCACCCCTCTTGTTTGTTCTCTCCCCCTTTTTTCTGCTCTCTCTCTCCCCTCTATTTTACTCTCTCTCTTCCCTCTCTTTTGCTCTCTCCCTCCCCTCTCTTTTGCTCTCTCTCTCTCTCCCCTCCCTTTTGCTCTCTCTCTCCCCTCTCATTTGCTCTCTCTCTTCCCTCTAATTTGATCTCACTCCCCCTCTCTTTTGCTCTCCCTCTCCCCCTTCTCTTTTGCTCTCTCCCTCTCTTTTGCTCTCGCTCTCCCCTCTCTTTTGCTCTCTCCCCCCTCTCTTTTGATCTCCCTTTCCCTCCTCTCTTTTGCTCTCTCACTCCCTTCTATTTTGCTCTCTCTCTCCCTTCTCTTTTGTTCTGTCTCTCTCCTCTCTTTTGCTCTGTCTTTCCCTTCTCTTTCGCTCTCTCTCCCCCTTTTTTTTAATTAGGGCACTCCCACTAGCTCCTCTTCCCTGCTGAGATGCACTTTTTTTGTTTGTTTAATTAGGGCACTCCCACTGCCTCCCCTTCCCTGCTGAGCCACCCACCTGATACCCGACACCCGCCCACACCTCCCGCCGGCTCCAGCAGAAGATCTTTACAGATGGTGACACACACAGTGTCACCTTCTGTAACGATCAGGCATCTGGCCTCATATGGAGGCGGAGCACCGATCGCTCTCCTGCTCCATATGCGGCAGATGCCTGAAGCTTCAGGAGCTCCAGTTCTCAGCTGTTATGTTATAGCTGAGAGTTGGAGCTCCTGACGCTGTCTCATCGCCGCGAGGTGGCTGTGAGTGCATCCAACATTCCTTTGAAGATGCGTGCGCAACTGCCGATGGCGACGGACGCTTACAAATACAATTAAAGTATAGATATCATGATGTTCAGGATTGGTACTATATAAGAAATGCTGCAGGTAGACAAATGATCAAAAGGAAAATGTCCTACTTAGATATCCACCACATAATAAAAAATGTTGGTGAAAATTTGAGCGGAACAATAGTTAAAATATTGTATCATAGTAAAGAAAGTTACACTCTTATGCATCTCTATAATGTAGATGGTAATATCATGTTTAGTCACAGCCAGAAGGGAGAAAAATGAGGACAAATTAATAATAAAAAAAAAAAAATATATATTTATATTGTTTGTCCCAAAAGATAAATGATATGACAAACACAAAGCTGAAACTTACATTTATTAAACCCCCAAGCTTTATTTCTACCTGCAGTTCATTTATTTCCACTATGTTTATACAATCAAAATCAAAAGATTTTGTAATATAATTTTCTTTGCTTAAGGGTAAATCCTATTTATCCTATTTCTAAGTTTTCTGCAAGGGATCTAGTTCCAATATTCTTAAAAAATCAGAAGCATCTTTGAAAGTAACATTCTAAGATTATAGTTTATTTGAAGACCATAATCTAATTCAATGTAATGTTGTATGTAGTTGAAGAACTGTAATGAGTGTAGGAAAAGTGAAACTTAAAATAGTATGTGTTGGTAGGAGATGCACAATCCCTTACGTTTGTCTTAAAGGGACATTAAACACTAAATACATTTTAGGAAGAATGATGCATTCAAAGAAAATATTAGTCTGAGAATAACAGGTAGATATATTTTTTAAAGTTTCATTAGCTGTTTAACTTTTGACAAATACGTGTAAAGTTTTAGGGTCTATAAAACAATTGGAGCTGCCATGTTGTAACTTAGGTTACCTTCTCTGCTGTGACCAATTAGCGACAGTTATAAATAGGTAACTAGAGTGTGCAGCCAATGGCTGTGTGGAATATAATATTGTTCTACACTTCCATTTTTAACAGGAACTGAAAAGCTCAAAATTTTGGAATGGAATTACAGGAAAAGGGGACAAAATAAATAATGAAAGTATATTGCTGATTTTTTTTTTATAAATACGATTTATCATTTTATATTACATCTCAAAGTGTTTAATGTCTCTTTAAGGTCTCCCTTTAAGTTATTATATATACACCAATCAAACAGAATTTGTAAATGTAGTGCACATTGCATATCCAAAGTAAGGGATGGATCCTATTTTGGTCACTACAACTGAACCACTATAAAAAATTCTAATAAACATTTCCCATACCCATGGTAACATGAACAAAGTCCTACAGCTATTATTTAGTGAGGGTGCACAGTATGCAGGTCACTACAAAACAGCAGCAATGCATTGCTGAGAGCTAGCTGAACACATCTGCTGAGCCAATGACAAGGCATATATATGCAGTCACCAATCAGCAGCTAGCTCCCTCTAGTGCACTTCTGCTTCTCAGCCTACCTAGGCATGCTTTTCAATAAAGTATAACAAAAGAATCAAGCACATTAGATAATAGAATTCACTTGGAATGTTGTTTAAAAATAACATGCTCTATATCAATCATATAAGTTACATTTTGACTTGACTGTCCCTTTAACAAAAAAATGTGAGATTAAAATATTTTACTTTTTCATCTTTGTGTTTGCTTCTTTTTTGTTTTTGACATATTTGCTCCAATAATATACACGATAACTTTTCAAAAGAATGCATCTGTGAGAATTCTTTTAACAGTAGAGCATTTTGTCAATGTTTTTAAAGGGGTCAATTACATGCAACTTAGTGAGAACCTTAGAGTGATTTATCTTTGTTTAAGTACATATGAATTAACCTAGAAGCACTTACACATGTTACACTAAAGTGATTAGCGATTGTTTTGAAGTCTCACCAGACCTATACAAATGTCTATAGTGGATGACAAAATTAACTATTTTTTTTTTATCTTTACAGAAATTCTTGCGGATAGCTTTATTTTTGCTATTAGCCACAGTTATGTAAGCGTTAAAAAACTACATAAAATTAGAGACAGCTATAAATGGGCAAATAAAGAGAGTGTGTAGAGAAGGCTGTGCTGAGTATAGGATAGGTTAAATAAATATTTAATAGGGTTTCCACTGGGGTTGTCACCTTGGCCATGTTTTCCTGGACACTTATGAGTTACACACGTTGCAGGGTGTGCAGAGGGGAACATGAATTGCACCCCGGACAGCATACGAATAGTGATCCTATACAGCACTATTCATGTTCCTCCCTGCATACCCTGCAGCATGTGTAACTCATAAGTGTCCAGGAAATAAATGGCTGAGGTGGCAACCCTAGTTTTCACACAGCCTTGTTTGAAATTCTTAGATTCTTGCACCTGGACCCTGTGGTTTCTAGTTACACCTCTTGTATATATGTGCGTGTGTGTTTTATGTGTGTACATATGTATTTATGTCTATATATGTCTGTAAATACATATATACACATATAAATACATATGTGCACACATGTATACAGTACATATTTATATGTGCATTGGAGCCATTTGCAGTCACGTAGCTTAAAACATGAAAGATTGTATTTATGCAATATTTATATGTAATAAAGTCTTTAACTATGTATTTACTGTAAATATTTCACATTTCAATGTTCTTCACATAGGAGAATAGGTGCTATGTATTTTTAAATAGATATTCCTATATATATATATATATATATATAGGCAAAAAGAGTCAGTTGCACTCTCACAAACAGTTCTCCAAGGGCCAGGGTGCTAGAGTAGTTGAAATGTAGCAAAACAGGAAACAGCACTCTCTGGACTTAAGTAAAAAACAAGTAGTTTATTCAGTGACTGAATAAACTACTTGTTTTTTACTTAAGTCCAGAGAGTGCTGTTTCCTGTTTTGCTATATATATATATATATATATATATATATATATATATATATATATATATATATATATATATATATATATATATATATATATATATATATATATATATATATATATATATATATATACACATATATATATATATATATCTTTATGTATACCTATATATAATCATGTATAAATATATATATATATCTTTATGTATACCTATATATAATCATGTATATATATATATATATATATATATATATATATATATATATATCTTTATGTATACCTATATATAATCATATATATATATATATATATCTTTATGTATACCTATAGATAATCATGTATAAATATATATATATATATATATATATATATATATATATATCAAAATAACAAGAGTATTGCATTGAGCAATGATACTTTTTTTATTGGACTAACTATACATTTATAAGATGACAAGCTTTCGGAAGAGTTCCTTCCTTTATCAAGTCTGAAGCAATACTAATATATATATATATAATAATATATATATATTACGTTGATAGGGGAATGTGATTTTCTCAAAGTCTATTTGTTACAGCGACTTTGCGAACGGGAGAGCACAAGCTTTTTAATTTCAACTCATAATACGAGCATGTATCACAGAATGCAAAAAAAAAATTAAGTTTTAAGATGTTAGAACACGAGCACAAACTACCGTTCAACTCATAATCTTGCCCATGGTCTCTAAAAATGTGAAATGTGAAAGTATTTCCTATTAATTTAAATTTGCCATGCACAATCTTTGTGTTTAAATCATGTGGCTGCTGTATAACCAGATCATCTTACAGACGGCTTTTGGCAGATTTTTCTTTTTCTTTTTGGAGGAGTGTTGTTGAGATTTCAGCAGACCTACAAAGAAACAAGAAACGCATGGAAAAAACAAACGTGGAGCACCAGAGCTAACAGAATCTGCACAGATGATGGCTGCCCATGTATTTGAATAAATTTGTGTTCCACTTACATAATAATGGGGTCGATCACAATCACAATCGATCACAATCCTGTATCAAATTATGTATCTACAAAAATCCTCATAAACTTTAATGGAGTTTTTTTGTGGAAAATCATTAGATACATTTTTCTAAAGGATATTGATAAACCCCAGTGTTAATTCATAGCCTGTGGAAATTACAATGTTTAGTCATTTTACAAATAAGATATTTAAAATGTCAACTTGCTTAATTAGAATCAAATATGAGCATTCTGATCAGATTTCAGTTGTATGCTATGTTTCACACATTACAATTGTGATTTAAACTATATTTTTATATTTTATTAAACCAAGAAACAACCGTGAATAAGCATGTCAGAAAAAAATCCAAATAATTAGCATGTAATTTGAAAACAGATTTTCAAATGGTCCAAAGTGGTGCAGAGTGTTTTCTGATAGATTTGAATATTGTGAGGTCCCCTTACAAAGTAACTGGCTTTTCATGATACCAAGTGTCAGATTTTCTTATGGAGTGGAATGGCCTCCGATTTGATAATTCCATAAAAGCACACATGAGGCATTTTGCATAGCTCTTCTAATGTATTGGAAAATAACCTATAAACCTTACTAATTAAAGAGAATAAACAAGCACGCATATCTTGGTGTTAAAAATTCAGTAAAAATGCTATTAATTTTGCCTTGTGAATTATTTTTTATATGTTTTCTTATATTATTAAATATAAAGAATAACAAAGCACATAGATTTTGATCATACAATCTCACCATGGTTTTATGACTCTTGCCCTGTGAATTATTTTTATATATTTTTTTATTATTAATAACTAAATAGAATATCAAATCACTTAGATCTTGATTTTAAAATCTCATAAATTAATTATGAATCGTGCTTTTATATGCTCTTTATGCGTTCTTTCTTCATCTAAGGTAAAATTCAACAGGTTGGAAATCCTGGACATTAAATTTTTAAATAATGACTTTCCTAAGACATTTTCTTTCTTTTTTTTTTTTCTTTTTTTTTTAAGTTTCTATTGAAATATCATTTGAGGGTACAGAAATAAGACAAGGAAAATCGATTATTAACACATCAATTACAAAATAAGAGAAACATACCAATTCTACATTAGCATATTAAATTAAATTCCAATACACTTTATGCTTATGGTCCTTTACACAACAAACAATGACATTTAGCTCTTGTTGTCAATGAAAATTAATCTTACTGGCTAACTCCATAGAACCTCCTGGAGTGGACAATCAGCCGAAACCCAGGGTGACGAAGGGGGACACTAAAGGCGGTATGGCGAACAGCAAAAAAAAGATTAAAAAAAAAAAAGCGCCTAAATTACATAGAAGGCAAAATCTCTTAAAGAGGCGGAGGCAAAAGAGGAAAAAACAAAATTTTTTATATTTTCCAATTAGATGGAAATAAGCCAAGTTCCAAGTGCTGAACAAACCAGCAAGATTCCCTTAGTGGGGCTATTAACTGCAATTGTGCATCTAAAGGGAAGGTTATTATTACTTTTTCCCATTTAAGAAAAAATCTTTGGATTGACTTGTCGCTATAGTCTCTTAAATTAAATTGTTCCATAGTAATCAGGTTGTACATTTTGTTTAAAAACTCCTTGAATTTAGGCTCCCGGGAGGACTTCCAGTTCCTGAGAATAACATTGCGTCCCACTAGGATAATAGTGTTTATAAGTCTCGTATTCGAGTAAGGGTCCTCATGATTTAAAAGGAAAAAAATATATCTCGGCTCGAGAATAAGATTACAAGCAATCACTTTATTCGTCCAGAAACATATTTTACTCCAGAACTGCATTATTTTAGGGCAACTCCAGAAACAGTGCATTTCGTCTGCATCCCTAGCATTACATTTGGGACAATTAACCTCCTTTTTGTACCATTTTGACATTTTAGCTGGTGTAATATATAGCAAATTGGTTAACTTGAAGTGTGATTCACTCCAATCTATAAAGACTTGCGTTTGATCAACTAGTTTAAAACTTTGAAGAATATATCCTTTAGTAGTTTTTAAGGATTTGTCCCATTTCCTCTCTATATCGTCAATATGTATCAGTCCGTGGTGCTTAATGGGCATATTGTAAGGAATTGAGATGGAAATTTTCCCAGCAAAATATAGTCTAATCACATCTTCTAGGACCCCCAATGAGGGTCTGGAACTGTCCCCTGCACTTAAAGTCGCGATCCAATGTTGTACCTGGAGATACGCATAGAAGGAGATTTTTTCTATATTAAAACTAGTTCTTAGTTCTGCAAATGTCTTAATCATTAGGGAATCGTTTACACAAATATCTTTTACATTTTGAAGGCCATACCTGGCCCATGTAGCAAAAACTTTGTATGTAATCCCCGGGAGGAAAGCCGGGTTTCCTACTAAAGGAAGAAATCCGGATCTACGGAAGTTAATATGCAGCTCAGAGCAGAGTTTCTGCCATGCCAGGATTATATATTTAAAAGTGTGTAAATGTGTCACATTAGTTGGTAAACTCATAGCTGGAATATGTATCAGTGCTTTAAGTGAGAATGGGGCTACCAACTGTGATTCTAGTTCAAAAAAGGAGACATGCTCTTTTTCTGATATCCAATCTAATACAAATTTGGTAAGTGCAACATAGTTATAAAACTGAAGATTAGGTAACGCCAAACCACCATGTGCTTTTAAAAAGGATAATTTAACCAAAGATATCCTGGCTTTCTTCCCATGCCATATAAATCTAGTAAATAACATTTGTAAAAATCTTAAATCCTTTTTCCTAATCAAAAGAGGCAGATTCTGTAATAAATACAGTAATTTTGGGAATAGAATTGTTTTGATTAGCATTACACGCGCTGACAGAGAAATGGGAAGATTATGCCAAGCTAATAGTTTCTGTTCGAACAAATCTATACATTTTCGGAAATTTGAATCATACCATAATGAAGGGTTATTACTTAACATGATACCTAAGTACTTAATTTCTTGTACTTCTTTAAAAGGATGTGGGATATAACTCTTAGGTTTGTAGATCCACAGCAGTTCTGATTTCCCCCAATTAATTTTATAGCCTGAAATTGAGCTAAATATTTCAATAATCTTTAACAATTGGGGTATAGCTTGTTTAGTGTTACTAAGGTAGAGCAGAATATCATCTGCAAATAGTGATGTCACAAGGTTCTTATTCCCCAACTTGATTCCTTTTAAATCTTTTCTTAATAATATCGCCAGTGGCTCTAGAGATAGATTAAACAATAAGGGAGAGAGAGGGCACCCCTGACGAGTACCTTGTTGGAGAGTAAAACTCTCAGATATCTCTCCATTAATAATAATAGCAGATGTTGGAGTCTGATATAACGTGCTAATAAAATCGTAAAAGTTCCCTATGAGACCAAATCCTTTAAGCGCACTAAACAGGTGATCCCAGACTATACAGTCAAACGCCTTCTCGGCGTCGACCGTAAGCAGAGCTAGGTCGGTATTATGGTATAACTTTTTTTTAATTGATCTATTCCAGAAATGATCAATGACCAGCATCGCTTTTCGAAGATTCTTCACTGAATTTCTTCCAGCCATAAAGCCTGCCTGATCTGGGTGAATTAGTGGCTCCAGGATATGCTTAAGTCTATTTGAAATAATGGCCGTTAGAAGCTTATAATTATGATTTAGCAACGATATAGGCCTATAAGAAGACAACATTTCTGGGTTTTTATCCTTTTTTAAGATCAACGCCACATTGGATGCTGAAAAGAACCTTGATCGCATTTGGTTTTTGATGTAATACTCATTGAAAAGTAACGCTAATACAGGAAGAATTTGATCATGTAGGAGTTTATAGAACTCCGATGGAAGAGCATCCGGACCTGGTGTCTTATTAGACTTGGCCTGTTTAATTGCATCTGAAATCTCACATAGTGAGATAGGTTCATTCAACCGGCTTAAGTCCTGAAGATCTATTTTAGGTAGCTCTATACTATTCCAAAATTCTTTTTTGTTCTCTGGAATGACTACTCCTGCCAAATAAACCTCTTGAAAGTATTTAACAAGTTCCCTTCTTATCTCAGAGATGTTAGTAATTCTTCTGTCCCCAATCTTAATTGTGGATATAAAATTCTTCTGCGACCAACCTTTAGATAATTTTGCTAGGTATTTTGCAGAATTACCATAATGTCCTCTAAATCTAGCTTTTTGCTTTTGGATTTCTAGGGCTAGACCTTGTTTCAGGAACAAATCTCTCTCTACTCGAGCGGCATTATAATTAGCCCAGGAAGTCTGGTTGGGATAATTTAAATATTTCTTATAAGTATTTTTCACCTGGTTGGCTAATTGTTCTTCTCTATTTTCTTTTTTTTCCATTTGCATAGATAAGCTTTGATCTTACCCCTAAAAACTGCTTTCGCTGTTTCCCACAAAATTTCTGGCTTATCACCATATGCAGCATTAATCTGATAGAATTCTTTCCAGCTGGCTTGTAGCCAATTCTTAAATTTGGAGTTATTAACTAGATATTGAGGGGAAAAAAAACATGAGTTGCATACACCTGATGGGCGCATTGCATTAATTTCTAAGGTGATAATTGCATGGTCGGAAATAACAATTTCACCTATATCTGATTTAATCTCTAAACCAAACATATTACTAGATATTAAGAAATAGTCTATTCGTGAAAAGGATTTAAAAGTCTTCGACTCACAAGTATACTCTTTACTATCAGGGTGTTGCAGTCTCCATACATCTTTAAGAGCAAGCTTATAACCAAAATTCTGTAAGACCTTCGCCTCCCTGTTATATCTGGATCTTTGCGTGGGGTTCGACCTATCTAAACTAGAAGTGAATGACATGTTAAGATCTCCAGCCAAGATAATATTCTTCCCTATAAAAGGGAGTAACTGCAGACTCAGCTTCTCCCAGAATCCTCTATCCAAAGAGTTTGGACAGTATACATTGCATAGAATAAAATGACACTTATTGATCAAGATTTCCAAAATCTGAAATCTACCTTCTATGTCTAATACCTGAGATATAATCTGATAAGAAAGTTGTTTATTGAGCAGTATAGCAACTCCTCTTTTCCTTTTCTCATACGTTGTTGCAAATACCTCTCCAACCCATTTAGTTTTCAGTTTAAGTAATTCGTTAGGTTTCAGGTGGGTCTCTTGAACAAATGCAATGTTGGGCCTATGTTTCCCCAGTTCCTTAATGATAAGTTTCCTCTTAATCGGGGAAGTTATACCCCCGACATTCCACGAAATTAATTTAAGTTTATCCCCCATTTAAAACAGCAAAAAAATAGTGGAAAAAGAAAACATCACACAACATCTTTTCTGGTCCATCAAAAGGACAAAAATAACTGTCAAACACACCAAAAATTAAAACTGATACAAACATGTATCCAAGTAAAAAGGGAAACAATATCTCTCCCCCCCCTTCCCTGGGATCGGCTGATTCTCAGATATAACCCAAACATCAAGATCAAGAAAAAAAAAAAAGAAAAACATAGCATTTCTTTTTTGCAAATCCACTTTTAAAATTATTGCTCTTACAAATGTCTGGCACAATATTCCTGAGCCTCCACTTGATTATTTAATGTTATTGAAGCACCATCTTTTTCAAAAATGATTTTCGCAGGGTATATTAACCTTGCATTAAAGTTAGCCTTAATCAGACTAGAACAAAATGGTGACATCTCCCTCCTTTTAGATAGAGTCTCTGCAGAGAAGTCTTGGAAGACCAATATTTTGTGTTGAGCAATCACTAGACTATTATTTTTACGATAGTGCCTGAGGATACTTATTTTATCCTGAAAATTACAGGTCTTGGTCTACCAGTACCATCCTGCTTATCCCTAATTGGGCCAACTCTATGGGCCCTTTCTATCTGCATTGGGAGACCTTCTGTAGTGAGTCCCAATGCTTGCGGCAGCTTAGAGGAAGCAAAGGACAGCAAATCCTGGAATTCTATTGTTTCAGGGAGACCCACTATTCTCAAATTGTTATGGCGGGCCCTGTCCTCTAATTCCTCTAGTCTGGAATGCAGTAAATTGATCTGTCTACTCTGTGATACACTTGACTGTTCCTGTACAATAATACGATCCTCTATGTCCGAGACCCTCGCTTCAACCTCTGCCATTCTTATAGCAAATTGCTTAACCTCTCCTGACAGACTTGCAATATCCTGTTTGATTGATTCGAACTGTGGCATGAACAGATCGGAAATCTGTTGAAGTAGTTTTGTGTTGTCTACAGTGGTCGGTGTGGGGTCATTTGTAGCTTCTATACTGATATCGACCTGTTTAGCCTTTCTGTCCTTGTGTTTAGGCGCCAAGATCGTCCCGTTCTGTGCAATAAATTGTGAGATATACCCGTGAAAGCTAGTAGTGCCAGATGGGTAAGCCAAATACGAGAAAAGTTACAAAAATTTCTCTAACATAGAATCCGTGCAAAAAAAAGATCCAAGATATCAACTCTTTCTACTCTTTATCGTGCGGGCCAAAAAACCTCCCGCACGTAAAGAGTATCTAAGAAAAAAAAAGTGAAACTACCAACAGAAAAGTGTGGGTGAACCAAAACAGCAAAAAAAGAACTTATAAACCCAACAGTGTAGCTCATGCAAATAGTGCGTATAGTGAAAGGGAGAAAAAAAAAGGAAGGAAGCAAAGGAAACCAACCACCCACAAAAATCAGGGACAGCAAGGCAACACAAATCCACGCAGTGCTCAGCTATTTATTAATAACCAACCAGGGCCTTATCCTAAGATATTGATGGACCTATTCTTGGCAACCTCTTATGGAGTACTTATTCCAAGTAAATTCACTTCTGTCCGAAATCTCACTTTATATAACTGTTGTTATCACTTAAATTAGCAGTCATTATATTAACAATATTTGCTGCAGTTAAAGAACAACACCCTAATATTGAATACTTTACAACAATATGTATAATGTAACAAAATACATGTATCTCACTTTCTGTCTTATAATCACAAACCAGTTTAATTGGGCACTTAATAATTTTAGAAGATCAACTTGTACTAATCCTAAGACATTTTCGATGTCTAAAGTAAAAAATAAAACCATATTACACTTTGGAACCACAGAGAAGCAGATACTAGGTGAATAACAGATCTAATGACTATAATTACTAAGGGGTTTCAGTGTGTGGTCTTTCAAAATCATAATTAATTATTCATTATGGTTGTGTCAGCATTCACATTGGGTTGTCTATCCAACTATCATTCTGTTAACTAAATATATTGAAGCAGGTTATCACACAGCCATCTTATTGATTATTTAAGAAAAACAAAAAAATAAACTCACAAATGCTTCTATATTTAAAGGGATATAAAACCCACATTTTTTCTTTAAAGGGACAGTCAAGCCCAATTTTTTTTTCATGATTTAAATAGGGCATGCAATTTTAAACAACTTCCCAATTTACTTTTATCACCAATTTTGCTTTGTTCTCTTGGTATTCTTAGTTGAAAGCTAAACCTAGGAGGTTCATATGCTAATTTCTTAGACCTTGAAGACTGCCTCTAATCTGAATACATTTTCACCACTAGAGGGCATTAGTTCACATGTTTCATATAGATAACATTGAGCTCATGCACATAAAGTGACCTAGGAGTGAGCACTGATAACTTCATGTTATCAGTGCATGTCTGTCAAAAGAACTGAAATAAGGAGGCAGTCAGCAGAAGCTTAGATACAAGATAATTACAGAGGTAAAACGTGTATTATTATAACTGTGTTGGTTATGCAAAACTGGGGAATGGGTAATAAAGGGATTATCTTTCTTTTTAAACAACAAAAATTCTGGTGTTGACTGTCCCTTTTATGATTCAGATAGAACATGCAATTTTAAACAACTTTCTAATTGACTTCTATTATCAATTTTTCGGGGATGTATGCTTAGGAGCCAGCCCATTTCTGGAGCACTATGTTGCAACGGTTTTGCAAGAATGTTATCAATTTGCAAGAGCACTAGATGGGAACACTGTTTCCTGCCATGTAGTGTTCCAGGTGCCTATCTAGTTTTCTCTTCTAAACAGAATACCATGGGAACTAAGCAAATTTGTTAATATAAGAAGATTGGAAAGATTTTATAAAATGGTATGCTATGTCTAAATTACAAAATAAATTTTTTGGGTTTCATAACCCTTTAAGTCAAGAAGGCGTAAATTTCAATTCTTTAGAAAGACATAAAAATTATTTATCTACAAAAACTCTCCATAGAAGTTAATGGTATAAAATAGCTATTTGTCTTGTAATTTATCCTTTTTCTGTAAAAAAAAAAAACCATTTTGGAATTTAGAAGGGTTCCCTTAATCTATACTGAATCTTTTAGCTGAGTGGGAATTGAGCTTTCAGTTCACTTCCTTAAAGCACTTAACTAATTAGAATGACATCTGTAAATAATGCATTTTCAAGCTCATTTGCTAATATTTTACAGCCTCATTAATTCTTGAGTGCTTTCTTCCATTTTCAATATTTCTAAACACCTTTCAAAGATAACATCTTTTCATTAGGGTTAATTGTTAACTAAAAGAGACAAACTTCCAAAATGGGAATTCATTTTTAGAGCTTTAATTTAATTAGTAGGTTCGTTGTCTTCCATTTAACCAGGAAGGCAGACTGACTAAAATGCTATTCC
Organism: Bombina bombina; assembly: GCF_027579735.1. NCBI lineage: Eukaryota > Metazoa > Chordata > Amphibia > Anura > Bombinatoridae > Bombina > Bombina bombina. Next base: position 431,973,443 of record NC_069502.1, on the reverse strand, counting down.
AAATAAAGTCAATATTTATTAATGTTAATGTGTGATTCAATGTAATTACCTCAAACAGCAGAGACAAAAATTTCCAATGCACTCAGAAAAATATTTTTCATAAAAAGGAGAAGATTGAAGGTAGATTTCTCATGTATTATTTTAGTTCTCAGAAGACAACACATAGTTGAAAGAAATGCTAAGAATTATATAGAAAAGGTCAAACAAATGACATCACTCGTGAAGAACACAGTATAAAAGCTAACTGGTCATGAAACTATATTAAAAAAAAGCTGAGCAAGTTAATCCATGAAACTGTGTGGCAGCAAAAACATAAAGGGACACTGAACAATTTTTTTTTTTCTTTCATGATTCAGAAAGAGCATGCAATTTTAAGCAACTTTCTAATTTACTCCTATTATCAATTTTTCTTCATTCTCTTGATATCTTTATTTGAAAAAGAAGGCATCTAAGCTTTTTTTTTATTCAGGACTCTGGACAGCACTTTTTCATTGGTGGATGAATTTATCCACCAATCAGCAAGGACAACCCAGGTTCTTCACCAAAAATGGGCCGGCATCTAAACTTACATTCTTGCATTTCAAATAAAGATACCAAGAGAATGAAGAAAATTTGATAATAGGAGTAAATTAGAAAGTTACTTAAAATTTCATGCTCTATCTGAATCCTGAAAGAAAAAATTGGGTTCAGTGTCCCTTTAAGTGACATAATTTGCTGAAGAACTCTCTCTGAAAGCTTGCAGCTGTTTTTCCTCTTAGTCCCTCATTCACATTCATTATAGTTTGATGTGCATACATTTCAGTTTTCAACTCATGTGGTTTTTGGCTCCCTTTTCTATTGCATTCCAATCCATTAGATGAAGGATGCCTCAATCATGAATATGATTTAACAGGAAAATCTGATTTTCTTGTACTTGGATTGAGTAAAAACAAGAAAATCTGTAAGAAACAGGCTTGGGTACAATTTGTATAGTAAGATGGACTGAACCTGAAAGATATGGGTTCAGGTATGTTGAGGGAGAGAATATTAGTAGGATCTGAGAATCTTTTAAACTAGGGGAGGCGGGAGGGTCAGTCCAAAAATAATAGATCTGAGAGATTAGTCTGGGAATATGATACATCTGAATTATCATAAAGCTTGGATCATGGAAAGGTACACTTAGGAAATAACACATTAGAAACTTTTGAGGAAATATCACCAAGTAGCAACAGAAAGCACAAGAAAATTATATTAAATATACAACAACAAATGCAAGAAGCATGACTGTTAAAATGGGTGAGCAGCAAAAGAGGAATTTGGTATTATTAGTATAATTGAAACCTGGTGGAATGAGTCCCATGACTGGGCATTTAACTTAGAGGGTTATACATTATTTAGGAGGGATAGTGGTAATAAAAGGGAGGGCAAACTTGCATGTATATTAAACCTGATCTTAATCCTACAATAAGAGGAGGATACTTATGATGATACAGGTGATAATGTAGAGATAATGTGGGTTGAATAAAGAGTGGGGAAAATCCTAAAAAAATATTATTAGGCACATGCTACAAGCCGCCAAACATTAGTGACATGGAGGGAAATCAACTGCTAATGCAAATAGGAAAATAATACTAGTTCTGTATTTATGGGAGATTTTAACTACCCTGAAATAAACTAGGCCAATGAAACTAGCAATACAACTAAGAGGGATAGATTTTTAAACATGCTAAAAGATAACTTCATGTCACAATTAATAGAATCAACTAGAAATAAAGCAATACTGGATTTAGTGCTATCAAATAATACATAAACACTATCAAACATAGAAGTAAAAGAACATTTAAAGGGACAGTCAAGTCCAAAAAAAACTTTCGTGATTTAAATAGGGCATGTAACAACTTCCCTATTTACTTTTAGCACTAATTTTGCTTTGCTCTCTTGGCATTCTTAGTTGAAAGCTAAAACTAGGAGGTTCATATGCTAATTTCTTGGACCTTGAAGACTGCTTCTAATCTTAATGCATTTTGACCACTAGAGGGCATTATTTCATGTGTTTCATATAGATAACATTGAGCTCATGCACGTGAAGTAACCTAGGAGTAAGCACTGATTGGCTAAAATGCAAGTCTGTCAAAAAAACTGAAAAAAGTGGACAGTCAGCAGAAGCTTTGATACAAGGTAATTACAGAGGTAAAAAATTGTATTATTATAACGGTGTTGGTTATGCAAAACTGGGGAATGGGTAATAAAGGGATTATCTATCTTTTTAAACAACATACATTTGGTCACAATTGAAATAACCTTTCATAAGCAGTATTACATGGATTCAACCAAAACTTTTAATTTTAAGAAAGCAAAATCCCATGATTTAAGGAATTCATCCAATTTAATAAATTGTAAAAAAATATCCTTAAATGAAAACACAGAGGATATATGGAGAACATTTAAGACCTTGTTAAATAGATATACACATCAACGCATCCACATGGTTATAAAAATAAAAGAAATGAATCCAAGCTAATGTGGCTAAATATAAATGTGTTAATAGAAACTAGGAAAGAAGTAGGGTATTACATTTTTCAAAGAAAATAGTATGGACTCAATATTCCATATATATAAGGAATGTAAAAAAGCATGCAAAAAGGCGATCATATTAGCCAAAACTGAAAATGAAAAAGTTATTGCAAAGGATTCTAAAACAAACCCAAAAAGGGTTCTTAAAGGGATATGAAACCAAAACATTTTCTTTTGTGATTCAGACAGAGCATACAATTTTTAAAAAAAAAAGTTTCTAATTTACTTCTACTATCAAATTTGCTCCGTTCCCTTGATATTAAATGAGGCGTGGATGCAAAGGAAGAAAGCATCATTTTGTTGCTGTATAAATCTTTGGTAAGACCTCACTTTGAGTATGGAGTACAGTTCTGGAGACCTATTTTAAAGTGACAGCTTAGTCAAAATTAAACTTTCATGATTCAGATAGGACATGTCATTTTAAATAACTCTCCCTTTTACTTTTGTCATCACATTGGATTTGTTCTCTTGGTAATCTTAGTTGAAAGCTAAACCTAGGTAGGCTCATATGCTAATTTCTAAGCCCTTGAAGGCCGCCTCTTATCTAAATGCATGTGACAGTTTTTCACAGCTAGAGGGCATTAGTTCATGTGTGATATATAGATAACATTGTGCTAATGTCCATAGAGTAACTTATGAGAAGGCACTGATTTTGTTTAAAATGCAAGTCTGTCAAAATAACTGAAATAAGGGGGCAGTCTGCAGAGGCTTAGATACAAGGTAATCACAGAGGTAAACAGCATATTAAAGGGACATGAAACCCAAATTTTTTCTTTCATGATTTAGAAAGAGCATGCAGTTTTAAACAACTTTCCAATGTACTTCTATTATCTAATTTGCTTTATTCTTTTGATAGCCATTGTTTAAAAGCATATCTAAATAGGCTCAGTAGCTGCTAATTGGTAGCTGCACAAAGATGTTTCGTGTAATTGGCTCACCCATGTGCATTGCTATTTCTTCAATAAAGAATATCTAAAGAATTAAACAAATTAGATAATAGTAGTAAATTGGAATGTTGTTTAAAATTGTATTCTCTATCTGAATCATGAAAGAAAACTTTTGGGTTTCATGTCCCTTTAATATTGGTTATGCAAAACTGGGGAATGGGTACTATAAGTATTATCTATCTTTTTAAACAATAAAAATTCTGGAGTTGACTGTCCCTTTAACAAGGGACATTGCAAAATTAGAAAAAGTTCAGAGAACAGTCACAAAATTAATAAGAGGAATGAAGGATTTCAACTATGAGGCGAGGTTAGCCAAACTGGATCTGTTTTACTCTAGAAAAAAGGTGCCTGAGAGATGATATGATTACTTTATATAAATATATTCAAGGTCCATATACAGAGTTGGAGGAAGAGCTGTTTATTCCAAGGCAGTTGTTTGTGATTAAAGACTAGAAGAATGAAGATTTTACTACAGCACCATAAACGGTAAGAGCAATCAAATTGTGGAACTCATTGTTTTAGGAGGTAGAGACTGTCAATACCTTAAAGGAACAGTATACACCAATTTTCACATAACTGCATGTAATTTACACTACTATAAAGAAGAATATGCACAGATACTGATCTAAAAATCCAGTATAAATCCTTTTAAAAAATAATTTAGAAGCTCCTATTTAAGCTTTGTTGATTAGGTTAGACTGGGACACCCACTTAAAGGGGCTGGGAAAGCAGGAACAGTCAGACACTCCCACCTTCTACCATCCCCTGAATATGTAAAGACCCATTACATAACCAGGAGTCTGTTGACATCAGTATACATCTAAAATGTTGGGGCTTGGTTAGGAGTCTGAAAATCAGCACAATGTTATTAAAATTAAAAAAAATATACATTGTTACAAAAACACACCCAGATGGGTTTTATAAATGGATCATCTACAAAACATGTATGCAAAGGAAAATCTAGTGTATAATGTCCCTTTCAATAAATTTAAAAATGCTTTAGATAGATATCTGGCTAAAAACAGAATTCAGGGATACGATTGAGTTAGGTTTAATGTAAGTTCAATTGTCAGCTACTTTATTGTAAATCAGGTAGTCTCTGTATTAAGTTGATTCAATGGACTTCTGTCTTCTTTCAACTTCATCTACCATATTACTATGTTGTATAAAGCCACTTAAAAAATATTATAATAACTGGGATTACTCTTTTTATACATCAAGAGCTCAAACTAATATTTTGGTTATGTACAAAAAACAAAGATGAAATATGCTCTGTATTTTCTTTTGAGTTTGGATTCATTGTAACTTTTCTCTGTTATTGTAGTTGCAATATATTTAAATGGACACTAAACACCTCCTGCTTTTGGCTAAAACGTGTTTGTTCCATTCACCTTTAAGAGGTTAAATGCAAATGATATAATCTACTAGTCCTAAAGCCTGTTCACACGGGCCATTTTTTGCAGTACATCGGTCCCACCCCTTGCTCTCTCCCGCCCCACTCTTTTGCTTTCTCTCTCCCCCCCCTCTCTTTTGATTTCTCTCTCCCCCTCTCTTTTGCTCTCTCTCACCCTCTTTTTTGGTCTCTCTTCCATCTCTTTTGCTCTCTTTCTCTCTCGTTCCACCTCTCTTTTGCACTCTCTCCCCCCTCTCTTTTGCTCTCTTTCGCCCCCTCTCTTTTGCTTTCTCTCTCCCCCTCTCTTTTGCTCTCTCTCTCTCTCCCTCTCTTTTGCTCTCTTCTCCCCCTCTCTTTTGCTCTCTCTCTTTCCCCCTCTCTTTTGCTCTCTTCTCCCCCTCTCTTTTGCTCTCTCTCTCCCCCCTCTCTTTTGCTCTCTCTCTCCCCCCTCTCTTTTGTGCTCACTCTCTCACCCCCTCTTTGCTCTCTCTCTCCCCCTCTCTTTTTCTTTCTCCCCCTCTCATTTGCTCTCTTTCTCCCCCCTCTCTTTTGCTTTCTCTCTCCCCCTCTCTTTTGCTTTCTCTCTCCCCCCTCTTTTGCTCTTTACCTCTTTTTTGCTCCCTCTCTCCCCCCTCTCTTTTGCTTTCTCTCCCTGTCTTTTGCTCTCTCTTTCCCCCTCTCTTTTGCACTCTCTCCCTCCTCTCTTTTGTGTGCTCTCTCCCCTCTCTCTTTTGCACTCTATATCCCCCCTTCTCTTTTGTGCTCTCTCTCCCCAAATCTATGTTGTGCTCTCTCTCCCCTCCTCTCTTTTGCACTCTGTCTCCCCCTCTCTTTTGTGCTCTCACCCCCTCTCTTTTGCTCTCTCTCTCTTTCCCCCCTCTCTCTTGCTCTCTCTCCCCCCTCTCTTTTGCGCTCACTCTCTCCCCCTCTTTTGCTCTCTCTCTCCCCCTCTCTTTTTCTTTCTCCTCCTCTCTTTTGCTCTCTTTCTCCCCCCTCTCTTTTGCTTTCTCTCTCCCCCTCTCTTTTGCGCTCTCTCTCTCCCCCCTCTCTTTTGCGCTCTCTCTGTCCCCCTCTCTTTTGTGCTCTCTCTTCCCCTTCTCTTTTGTGCTCTCTCTCCCCCCCCTCTCTTTTGCGCTCTCTCTCCCCCCCCTCTCTTTTGCGCTCTCTCCCCCTCTATTTTGCTCTCTCTCCCTTCTCTTTTGCTCTCTCTCCCCCATCTCTTTTACTTTCTCTCTCCATCATCTCCTTTTCTCTCTCTCCCCCCTCACTTTTGCACTCTCTCCTCCTCTCTTTTGCTCTTTCCCCCTCTCTCTCCCGCTCTCTTTTGCTCTCTCCCCCCTTGCTCTCTCTTTCTCCCCCTCTCTTTTGCTCTCTCTCCCCCTCTTTTTCTCTCTCCCCCCCTCTCTTTTGCTTTCTCTCTCTCTCTCCCCCTATCTCCCCTTTCTCTCTCTCACCCTCTCTTTTGCTCTCTCTCTTTGCCCCCTCTATTTTCTCTCTCCCCCTCTCTTTTGCTCTCTCTCTCCCCCCCTCTCTTTTGCTCTCTCATCTCTCTCTTTTGTTCTTTCCCCTCTCTGTTGCTCTTTCCCCTCTATGTTGTGCTCTCTCCCCTCTCTTTTGCTCTCTCTCCTCTCTTTTGCTCTTTCACCTCTCTTTTGTTCTTTCCCCCCTTTTTTTCTTTCTCTCCCCCCTCTCTTTTGCTTTCTCTCTCCCCCCTCTCTTTTGCGCTCTCTCTCTCCCCCCTCTCTTTTGCGCCCTCTCTCTCCCCCTCTCTTTTGTGCTCTCTCTCCCCCTCTCTTTTGTGCTCTCTCTTCCCCTTCTCTTTTGTGCTCTCTCTCCCCCACTCTCTTTTGCGCTCTCTCTCCCCCCTCTCTTTTGCCCTCTCTCCCCCTCTATTTTGCTCTCTCTCTCCCTTCTCTTTTGCTCTCTCTCCCCCATCTCTTTTACTCTCTCTCTCCATCCTCTCTTTTTCTCTCTCTCCCCCCTCACTTTTGCTCTCCCTCCCCCTCTCTTTTGCTCTCTCCCCCTCTCTCTTCCACTCTCTTTTGCTCTCTCCCCCCTCGCTCTCTCTTTCTCCCCCTCTCTTTTGCTCTCTCTCTCTACCTCTCTTTTGCTTTTGCTCTCTCCCCCCTATCTCCCCTTTCTCTCTCTCACCCTCTCTTTTGCTCTCTCTCTTTCCCCCCTCTATTTTCTCTCTCCCCCTCTCTTTTGCTCTCTCTCCCCTTTCTCTTTTACTCTCTCTTCTCTCTCTTTTGTTCTTTCCCCTCTCTTTTGCTCTTTCCCCTCTATGTTGTGCTCTCTCCCCTCTCTTTTGCTCTCTCTCCTCTCTTTTGCTCTTTCACCTCTCTTTTGATCTCTCTCCCCTCTATTTTGCTCTTTCCCATCTCTTTTGCTCTCAGTATCTCCCCCTCTCTTTCCCCCCCCCCTCTCTTTTGCTCTCTCTCCCCTCTATTTTGCGGTCTCTCTCACTCCACCTCTCTTTTGCTCTCCCTCCCCCCTCTCTTTTGCTCTCTCCCCTCTCTTTTGCGGTCTCTCTCACTCCACCTCTCTTTTGCTCTCTTTCTCCCCCCTATCTTTTGCTCCCTCTCTTTTGCTCTCTCTCTCTCCCCCCTCTCTTTTGCTCTTTCCCCTATCTTTAGCTCACTCTATCCCCAATCTCTTTTGCTTTCTCTCCCCCTCTCTTTTGCTCTCTTTCTCTCCCCATTCTCTTTAGAGCTCACTCTCTCACCTTTCTTTTGTGTGCTCTCTCTCCACCTCTCTTTTGCGCTCTCTCTCCCCCCTCTCTTTTGTGCTCTTCCCCCCTCTCTTTTGAGCTCTCTCTCTCACCTTTCTTTTGTGTGCTCTCTCTCCACCTCTCTTTTGCTCTCTCTCCCCCTCTCTTTTGCTCTCTCTCCCCCTCTATTTTGCTCTCTCTCCCCATCTCTTTTGCTATCTCTCCCCCTCTATTTTGCTCTCTCTCCCCCTCTCTTTTGCTCTCTCTCTCTTTTCCCCTCTATTTTTCTCTCTTCCTCTCTCTTTTGCTCTCTCTTTCTCCCTCTCTTTTGCTCTCTCTTCCCTCTCATTTGCTCTTTCCCCTCTATGTTGTGCTTTATCCCGTCTCTTTAGCTCTCTCTCCCCTCTCTTTTGCTCTTTCCCCTCTCTTTTGCTCTCTCTCCCCTCTCTTTTGCTCTTTCCCATCTAGTTTTGCTCTCAGTCTCTCCCCCTCTCTTTCTCCCCCCTCTCTTTTGATCTGTCTTTCTCGCATGCACGGTCCCGCCCAAGCCACGTCTGGCTACGCCCGCTCACACCGGCTACACCCACTCCCGACCACCGTTGTCATGCTGCGGACAGCAGATCAGGTAGACTCTAAGGCTAGGTGTATTTGTCCTTAAGCTGTTTCTACTGCGCATGATAGCTTCGGAAAAAAAACACACTATTATAGGATGTTTTCTTCAAAATGCTGCTATCAATAGCTGATTTAGGGAATTTGCAACATTTTAAAGAAAACCTAGGTTACATAATTTGCACATGTCCAAATGAGACAAGTGCAGTTGTTAAAAAAAAAAAAAGATCTATTTGATGTCCTTTTAAAAATATTCTAATGGAATTCCACGTTTGAAAGCCACCCAACACTGAAATCATCCTGCACAGCGATTTCTCCCAGTAACGGTGATCTGACCTATATATATATATATATATATATATATATATATATATATATATATATATATATATATATATATATATATATATATATATATATATATATATATATATATAGTAAAGCAGTTATGGATCCCACGGACGGACTCCGTGTTGCAGCAAGGACCCAAGAAAAGCAGGCACACAGGTTTTTTCATAAACACTCCGGTTTATTTGCAAAGTTGATTACCAAACGTTTCGGCTCACACACGAGCCTTTGTCAATGGTGTACAAAACACATTTGGTTTTGTACACCATTGACAAAGGCTCGTGTGTGAGCCGAAACGTTTGGTAATCAACTTTGCAAATAAACCGGAGTGTTTATGAAAAAACCTGTGTGCCTGCTTTTCTTGGGTCCTTGCTGCAACACGGAGTCCGTCCGTGGGATCCATAACTGCTTTACTGTTTGTTTCTCCATAGTGTGAGCACCAGGTAGCTGACATACTCGTGAGTGCCGTTCACCTCTGCAATTTTATATATATATATATATATACATAGTTTTAAACTTAGTAAAGAACTCCAGTATTTGACATTCAGCTTAGTGCACCTTCAACTTTGCCCACCTTAAAGGGACAATCTATCAAAATTAAACTTTCATGATTCAGCTATGGCATGAGATTTTAAACAGCTTTCTAATTTACTCTTAGAATCAAATTGGTAGTCTTTGTTGAAAGCTAAACCTAGGTAGGTTCATATGCTAATTACTAAGCTCTTGAAGGCCACCTCTTATCTCAGTGCATTTTGACAGTTTTCACAGCTAGATAGCGCTAGTTCAAGTGGGCCTTATAGATAACATTGTGCTTACTCCTTATGAGTAAGCTCTGATTGGCTAAAATGCATGTCTGTCAAAAGAACTGAAATAAGGGAGCAGCTTGCAGAGGCTTAAATGCAAGGTAATCACAGAGGTAAAAAGTATATTAATATAACTGTGTTAATTATGCAAAACTGGGGTATGGGTAATAAAGGGATTATCCATCTGTTTCTGGAGTAGCTGTCCGTTTAAACTTAGCACTCGAGCGATAGCCTAAATGAGTTTTCATTTGAACGCTAATGTTTTACTTTCAATTTGTAATATAAGAGTAAAAATTTAAGTGCTAACATTTCTGTGCTCCACTTGCAATTTATGCAAACTAAACATTATGGGCAAGGTTATAAGTGGAGCGCAAAATATTACTTCCATATATTACAAGTTAGGTGCAATGCTATGGGAGCCTCGTTCTCATGCCGTAAGACACTGCATGAGAACTAGAGCAGCGAAGTGTGAAAATCGTGCAGCAGTTTGTAAATATATATGTATATAAATATATACATATATATTTATGTGTTCATATGTGTATATTATATATAATATATATAATATATTCATATACATACAGTATATATTTATATATTTACAGGGAACACACAGTTCCCGTAGACCGCTATGTAAAGGCACTTTTAAGTGCCGTTTTTTTCTAACATCCCACACCCGCCTAATTTAACCCCTCATAACTTCTTTTTGCAGATTTTTTATTAAAAAAAAAATGCTACATTTATATTCTTTATTTTGGGGCCAATTGAGGGTTATTTTGAAATTAACCAGTGTTCTTTCCTCTGGTTAATTTTCTGAGTGCTAATTGCTATCACAAGTTCATGGTAGCAATAACCAATCAATTGTAATGGCTGATTATTTATCGCATGCCCGCAAATGGGCAAATTATCCCATTTACGGGTGGGTGATAAATTAGCGCTTCACTTAAATCTAGGCCTGTATAAGATTTTTATTTTAAAATAATATATTGAAAATTGAAAATCTATCGAAGATAACAAACATTATCGGCTAGATTACGAGTTTTGCTTTAGGGTTAAAAAGCAGCGTTGAGAGGTCCCAACGCTGCTTTTTTCCTAACGCTGGTACTACGAGTATTGCAGGTACAGGTGTACCGCTCACTTTTTTCCCGCGACTCGAACATACCGCAAATCCACTTACGTAAATTGTGTATCCCATATTTTCAATGGGACTTGCATAACGCCGGTATTACGAGTCTTGGAAAAAGTGAGCGGTAGACCCTCTCCTGTCAAGACGTACCACATTTAAAAGTCAGTGGTTAAGAGTTTTATGGGCTAACGCCGTAACATAAAAATCTTAACTAAAGTGTTAAAAAGTACACTAACACCCATAAACTACCTATTAACCCCTAAACCGAGCCCCCACCCCCACATCGCAAACACTTAAATAAAAATTTTAACCCCTAATCTGCCGATCGATAGAATGATGATAGAATCCTATCAGCCAATCGGAATTCGAGGGACGCCATCTTGGATGACGTCCCTTAAAGGAACCTTCATTCGTCGTCTAGTCGTCGGAAGAAGAGGATGGATCTGCGCTGGAGGTCTTCAAGATGGAGCCGATCGTCATCGGATGGAAGAACATAGAAGATGCGGCTTGGATGAAGATGTTTGCTGGTCCGGATCTACTCTTCTGCCCGAAGATGGAATTCTTCAGCCGCCGCTTGGATCAAGACTTCAGCCGGAGGATGGACGTCACTCTTCAGCCCCCGCTTGGGCTTGGATCAAGACTTTGGAGGCTCTTCTGGACAGATCGGGACCCGTTGTGGTGAAGACAAGGTAGGGAGATCTTCAGGGGCTTAGTGTTAGGTTTATTTAAGGGGGGTTTGGGTTAGATTAATGGTATGTGGGTGGTGGGTTGTAATGTTGGGGGGGGTATTGTATGTTTTTTTTTTACAGGCAAAAGAGATGAATTCTTTGGGGCATGCCCCGCAAAGGGCCCTTTTAAGGGCTGGTAAGGTAAAAGAGCTTTTCTATTTTAATTTTAGAATAGGGTAGGGCATTTTTTTATTTTGGGGGTCTTTGTTATTTTATTAGGGGGCTTAGAGTAGGTGTAATTAGTTTAAAATTGTTGTAATATTTTTCTAATGTTTGTAAGTATTTTTTTATTTTTCGTAACTTAGTTCTTTTTTATTTTTTGCACTTTAGTTAGTTTATTTAATTGTATGTATTTGTAGGTATTGTATTTAATTAATTTATTGATAGTGTAGTGTTAGGTTTAATTGTAGATAATTGTAGGTATTTTATTTAATTCATTTATTGATAGTGTAGTGTTAGGTTTAATTGTAACTTAGGTTAGGATTTATTTTACAGGTAATTTTGTAATTATTTTAACTAGGTAGCTATTAAATAGTTCTTAACTATTTAATAGCTATTGTACCTGGTTAAAATAATTACAAAGTTGCCTGTAAAATAAATATTAATCCTAAAATAGCTACAATATAATTATAATTTATATTGTAGCTATATTAGGGTTTATTTTACAGGTAAGTATTTAGCTTTAAATAGGAATAATTAATTTCGTTAGATTTAAATTATATTTAATTTAGGGGGTGTTAGGGTTAGGGTTAGAATTAGCTTTAGGGGTTAAAAAAATTATTAGAGTAGCGGTGAGGTCCGGTCGGCAGATTAGGGGTTAATGCTTGAAGTTAGGTGTCGGCGATGTTAGGGAGGGAAGATTAGGGGTTAATACTATTTATTATAGGGTTATTGAGGCGGGAGTGAGGCGGATTAGGGGTTAATACATTTATTATAGTAGGAGGCGACGTTGGGGGTGGCAGATTAGGGGTTAATAAATATAATATAGGGGTCGGCGGTGTTAGGGGCAGCAGATTAGGGGTACATAGGGATAACGTAGGTGGCGGCGGTGTGCGGTCGGCAGATTAGGGGTTAAAAAATTTTAATAGAGTGGTGGCGATGTGGGAGGGCCTCGGTTTAGGGGTACATAGGTAGTTTATGGGTGTTAGTGTACTTTAGAGCACAGTAGAGCTTTATGAACCGGCGTTAGCCCAGAAAGCTCTTAACTCCTGACCTTTTGCTGCGGCTGGAGTTTTGTCGTTAGATTTCTAACGCTCACTTCAGCCACGACTCTAAATACCGGCGTTAGAAAGATCCCATTGAAAAGATAGGATACACAATTGATGTAAGGGGATCTGCGGTATGGAAAAGTCGCGGCTGGAAAGTGAGCATTAGACCCTTTCCTGACTGACTCCAAATACCAGCGGGCGGTAAAAACCAGTGTTAGGAGCCTCTAACGCTGGTTTTGACGGCTACCGCCAAACTCTAAATCTAGGCGTTAGGGTTTGTTTTTATTTTACAGGCAACTTCGTATTTATTTTAACTAGGTAGAATAGTTACTAAATACTTATTAACTATTTAATAGCTACCTAGCTAAAATAAAGACAAATTTACCTGTAAAATAAAAATAAACCTAAGTTACAATTACACCTAACACTACACTATAATTAAATTAATTCCCTAAACTAACTACAATTAAATACAATTATCTAAATTACGAGGGGGGGGGGGAAACACTAAATTACAGAAAATAATAAAATAATTAAAAAAATTTAAAACTAATTACACCTATTCTAATCCCCATAATAAAATAAAAAAATCCCTCCAAAATAATAAAAATCCCAACCCTATTCTAAATTACAAATAGCCCTTAAAAGGGCCTTTTGCGGGGCATTGCCCCAAAGTAATCAGCTCTTTTACCTGTAAAAAAAAGTACAAATCCCCCCCAACATTAAAAGCCACCACCCACACACCCAACCATACTCTAAAACCAACCCTATCCCCCCTTAATGAAACCTAACACTAACCACTTGAAGTTCACCTTACCGGGAGACATCTTCACCCAACCGGGCAGAAGTGGGCCTCCAGACGGGCAGAAGTCTTCATCCTATCCGGGCAGAAGAGGTCCTCCAGACGGCCAGAAGTCTTCATCCAGACGACATCTTCTATCTTTATCTATATGGAGCGGAGCGGGTCCATCTTCAAGACATCTGACGCGGAGCATCCTCTTCCTTCCAAAGACTAACACTAAATGACGGTACCTGTAAGTGACGTCATCCAAGATGGCGTCCCTTCAATTCCGATTGGCTGATAGAATTCAGCCAATCAGAATTAAGGTAGAAAAAATCTTATTGGCTGATCCAATCAGCCAATAGAGTTGAGCTCGCATTCTATTGGCTGTTCCAATCAGCCAATAGAATGCAAGCTCAATCCTATTGGCTGATTGGATCAGCCAATAGGATTGAACTTCAATCCTATTGGCTGATTGCATCAGCAATAGGATTTTTTCTACCTTAATTCCGATTGGCTGATAGAATTCTATCAGCCAATCAGAATTGAAGGGACGCCATTTTGGATGACGTCACTTAAAGTGTTACTCGTCGGAGGGAAGAGGATGCTCCGCATCGGATGTCTTGAAGATGGACCCACTCCGCTGCGGATGGATGAAGATAGAAGATGTCATCTGGATGAAGACCTCTGGCCATCTGGAGTTCCTCTTCTGCCCGGATAGGATGAAGACTTCTGCCCATCTGGAGGACCACTTCTGCCCGGTTGGGTGAAGACGTCTCACGGTAGGGTGATCTTCAAGGGGTTAGTGTTAGGTTTTATTAAGGGGGGATTGGGTGGGTTTTAGAGTAGGGTTGGGTGTGTGGGTGGTGGGTTTTAATGTTGGGGGGGTATTGTATTTTTTTTTACAGATAAAAAAGCTGATTACTTTGGGGCAATGCCCCGCAAAAGGCCTTTTAAGGGCTATTTGTAATTTAGTATAGGGTTGGGATTTTTATTATTTTGGGGGGGATTTTTATTTTATTAGGGGGATTAGATTAGGTGTAATTATTATATTATACACCTAATAAATTATTATATTATAATTATTTTATTATTTTCTGTAATTTAGTGTTTGTTTTTTTCGTAATTTAGATAATTGTATTTAATTGTATTTAATTGTATTTAGTTTAGGTAATTAATTTAATTATAGTGTAGTGTTAGGTGTAATTGTAACTTAGGTTTATTTTTATTTTACAGGTAAATTTGTCTTTATTGTAGCTAGGTAGCTATTAAATAGTTAATAACTATTTAATAACTATTGTACCTAGTTAAAATAAATACAAGATTGCCTGTAAAATAAAAATAAACCCTAAGCTAGCTACAATGTAACTATTACAGGGAGTGCAGAATTATTAGGCAAATGAGTATTTTGACCACATCATCCTCTTTATGCATGTTGTCTTACTCCAAGCTGTATAGGCTTGAAAGCCTACTACCAATTAAGCATATTAGGTGATGTGCATCTCTGTAATGGGAAGGGGTGTGGTCTAATGACATCAACACCCTATATCAGGTGTGCATAATTATTAGGCAACTTCCTTTCCTTTGGCAAAATGGGTCAAAAGAAGGACTTGACAGGTTCAGAAAAGTAAAAAATAGTGAGATATCTTGCAGAGGGATGCAGCACTCTTAAAATTGCAAAGCTTCTGAAGCGTGATCATCGAAAAATCAAGCGTTTCATTCAAAATAGTCAATAGGGTCGCAAGAAGCGTGTGGAAAAACCAAGGCGCAAAATAACTGCCCATGAACTGAGAAAAGTCAAGCGTGCAGCTGCCAAGATGCCACTTGCCACCAGTTTGGCCATATTTCAGAGCTGCAACATCACTGGAGTGCCCAAAAGCACAAGGTGTGCAATACTCAGAGACATGGCCAAGGTAAGAAAGGCTGAAAGACGACCACCACTGAACAAGACACACAAGCTGAAACGTCAAGACTGGGCCAAGAAATATCTCAAGACTGATTTTTCTAAGGTTTTATGGACTGATGAAATGAGAGTGAGTCTTGATGGGCCAGATGGATGGGCCCGTGGCTGGATTGGTAAAGGGCAGAGAGCTCCAGTCCGACTCAGACGCCAGCAAGGTGGAGGTGGAGTACTGGTTTGGGTTGGTATCATCAAAGATGAGCTTGTGGGGCCTTTTCGGGTTGAGGATGGAGTCAAGCTCAACTCCCAGTCCTACTGCCAGTTTCTGGAAGACACCTTCTTCAAGCAGTGGTACAGGAAGAAGTCTGCATCCTTCAAGAAAAACATGATTTTCATGCAGGACAATGCTCCATCACACGCGTCCAAGTACTCCACAGCGTGGCTGGCAAGAAAGGGTATAAAAGAAGAAAATCTAATGACATGGCCTCCTTGTTCACCTGATCTGAACCCCATTGAGAACCTGTGGTCCATCATCAAATGCGAGATTTACAAGGAGAGAAAACAGTACACCTCTCTGAACAGTGTCTGGGAGGCTGTGGTTGCTGCTGCACGCAATGTTGATGGTGAACAGATCAAAACACTGACAGAATCCATGGATGGCAGGCTTTTGAGTGTCCTTGCAAAGAAAGGTGGCTATATTGGTCAATGATTTGTTTTTGTTTTGTTTTTGAATGTCAGAAATGTATATTTGTGAATGTTGAGATGTTATATTGGTTTCACTGGTAAAAATAAATAATTGAAATGGGTATATATTTGTTTTTTGTTAAGTTGCCTAATAATTATGCACAGTAATAGTCACCTGCACACACAGATATCCCCCTAAAATAGCTAAAACTAAAAACAAACTAAAAACTACTTCCAAAAATATTCAGCTTTGATATTAATGAGTTTTTTGGGTTCATTGAGAACATGGTTGTTGTTCAATAATAAAATGAATCCTCAAAAATACAACTTGCCTAATAATTCTGTACTCCCTGTAGTTATATTGTAGCTAGCTTAGGGTTTATTTTATAGGTAAGTGTTTATTTTTAAATAGGAATAATTTAGTTAAAGTTATTTTATTTAGATTATTTTAAATTATATTTAAATTAGGGGGGTTAGGGTTAGGGTTAGACTTAGGTTTAGGGGTTAATATATTTATTATAGTGGCGGTGACGTTGGCGGTGGCAGATTAGGGGTTAATAAGTGTAGTTAGGTGGCGGCGACATTGGGGTGGCAGATTAGGGGTTAATAAATAGTAGGGTTTGGCGATGTTGGGGGCAGCAGATTATGGGTTCATAAGTATAATGAGGTGGCTACGGTGTCGGGGGCGGCAGATTAGGGGTTAATAAGTGTAAGATTAGGGGTGTTTAGACTCGAGGTTCATGTGAGGGTGTTAGGTGTAGACATAAAAAGTATTTCCCTATAGGAATCAATGGGGCTGCGTTAGGAGCTAAACGCTGCTTTTTTGCAGGTGTTAGGTTTTTTTCAGCCGAATCTGCTCCATTGATTCCTATGGGGAAATCGTGCACGAGCACATTTAGCCAGCTCACCGCTACCGTAAGCAGCGCTGGTATTGAGGTGAGATGTGGAGCAAAATGTTGCTCTTCGCTCACTTTTCTGTGGCTAACGCCGGGTTTGTAAAAGCCCGTAATACCAGCGTTATCTGTAGGTGAGCGGTGAGCTGAAACTGCTTGTTAGCCCCGCAAGCCTTACCGACAAAAACTCGTAATCTAGTCGTATGTTATTTGTTTTTGGGAGTTCCTCTTAATTAACTTTTGTTCAGTTTTGTCTCTTTCTTTGTTATTTATCCTTTTATTCTTAGATTGAATGTTCTCAGTATTGCCTGATTGCATGTGACTAATAAAATGAACTTACCCCATTAAGTGACAAGAAACCACCCCCTTTTGAAAGTAACAAGGAACAACCCCTTTTTGAAATAATCAATCCTGCTCTTTTTTCAATTGACTGGTCCTGTGTGTGTCCAGCAGTCAGGTGATACCTCACAGTATTGGTTCTATTTTGAGGGTTATAGATATTTTACTGAAGCTTTTATTACCCCCTAACCATAGAAGTATATAATAAGAACCCTTTTTATAAAGAGTAGGTTCCCACCATTTAGATAAGGGGATTCCTGTCCTTATATCTGTCAAGTCATTGTGATAGTAAATGCAGCAATCACTAACTAATTGTGTTGCATTGATAATGTAAGTCTCATAGATCCTTGTTTCTCAGAACTAATAAAAAAGCTACAAGTATCAAAACAAATGAGAGAACTGAGTAGACATTTTGTGAAACTACATATAGGTTTGATAGACAGGCAGACAGACAGATATTAGAATATGTCAAAATAGGTTATCACCCTTGGGAAATCAGATAAAAATGATTGCCATGATGCTGTTTAATATGAAAGCCGTAAAAAATGGCATAACAAATTTATTTTATTATATAGTATTTATTTATTGCATTTTATATGTTGGTGCATGGTTTTTCAATCCATAGGCTTGTACATCCTTATAGATGGCTTCAGATAAATAAACGTTAGTTGCAGTTACAAAGGTAAGTAGCCCTTCTCCTCCTAAATTAGACATTTTATACGCATGCCTGTCCAGCTAAAAAGTGTTTAATTGCTAAGTGCATAATTCTTTTTTTTTCTTCTACCTCTAGAAGTGAAACTGTTTTCCACACCAGGTACCTCTCAAACAATCCACCAGCAATTAGAGGGCTAATGAAATTCCCACTGTGTTTGTGATTGAGTGAGAAAAAGCATCTGCCTTTTTTATTCTAATTCTGAAAACATCACAAGCTATTTGTTCTCAGGTAGAATCTTTTTACAGTGCATAGAATTTCAATTCAAGTCACATAACACTTAAGATTTACAAAGAAAGCAAAATTAGCAGGACAACTGGACTGTCGCTTTTATGTTAAATTGATCACTTTTAAAGGCACACTAATCTCAAACTTTTGTTTTCTATCATGCATGTCAAAGAAGCAATTAACATGTTAAAATAGTTTATATGAAAAAGGGTTAAAAGTTAAAGTTGTTTAAACTGATATTGAAGCTAACCAGAAATACATTTTTTTGTGCACAACTCATCCATAGGGACCAAATTGTTCAGTGGCTGAAGAGCTCTATTGGTGGACAATGTTATGCCTCCACCATAATGAAAACAATAATTAGTTTAGGACATCGACGTTTGTTTTTTGTTTTCTAAAAATATGAAACCTTAAAACATCTTAAAATACCCCTTTTAGTAGGGTTGCCAGCTGTTCTCAGCAAAATACTGGACAGCTAGGAGTTTGTTTTAGAGAAACAGGTAGGTAGGTTAGGTAATAATGAAACCTCCTCAGATTAGATTAGGGTTGTCTCCTTAGCCATGTTTTCCTGGACACTTATGAGTTACACATGCTGCAGGGTGTGCAGGGAGGAACATGAATAGTGCTGTCCAGAAACACAATGGCTGAGGGGGCAACCCTAGATTAGACCCAGTTACCCACTCCTCATGTCAGGTATGTATTTATACAAAAGTTAGAACCCTGTAATCCATCAGCCATATATCCATTGCTGGGCTCAGTTTTATTCATAGAGAATCTACAATATATAGCCAAAAACAAACTAAATTACGTGATGATAGTAAAATGTAAAGAAAACAAATAATTATAAACTTGGTAGCACTTGGTAGAGTACTGATAAAAAAAAAACACAGCATTTAACATTATATATTTGTGTAATTATTTATGAATTTGTTTTGTTATTTTTGTGCTTGAATGTTTAAAAAAATGCAAACATTTCCATGCATTTTCTTCCTCTGAGCTAATTTGCAACACTGCAGCAGCACAAACCTTTAGCAAGAAACCAAGAAATCATAAGCATTTACATCCACCCTGCATGACAAACTGGAAGGAGAAGTGGGTGACCCCCCCCCCCGTGGTCCCCCAATAATTAGGGGAAAAGTTTTGATGATGAAGGTGGAGAGTTTGAGGTATTATAAAGGGGTGAGAGCAGGAAGTATCAGCAGTTTTGAAAATAACGTGGAGGAGTTAGAATCCCCCTCCATCCCCATGGGCTTTGTGGAAGTTCATGTCGTATCTTTGCGGTTGTTTGCCTAATTTTTGGGGGCTGTAAGTGGTTTGTGGTACCTCCTGCTGGGAAGAGTGGGAGTGCAGTAGCCTGTGGGCATGCTTTGGCAGAGCTTGCTGGAATGTGGTTTAGGTGGGTAAGCACACTGGGTTTTATGGTTATGTAAATAGTTTTTTTATTGTATTTAAATCTTCTAATAAAGTAGGGCTGCGGCCTCTTCACCCCAACATTCAGTGTCAGTATTTAAAGGGACACTGAACCCAATTTTTTTCTTTCATGATTCAGATAGAGCATGCAATTTTAATCAACTTTCTAATTTACTCCTATTGTCAACTTTTCTTTGTTCTCTTGCTATCTTTATTTGAAAATCATGTAAATCTTAGCAGCCAGCCCATTTTAGGTTCAGCACCATGGATAGCGCTTGCTTATTGGAGGCTGACATTTACAGACCAATAAGCAAGCATAACCCAGGTTGTCAACCAAAAATGGGCCGGCCCCTATGCATCACATACCTGCTTTTTAAATGAAGATAACAAGAGAACGAAGAAACATTGATAATAAGAGTAAATTAGAAAGTTGCTTAAAATTGCATGCTCTATCTGAATCATTAAAGAAAAAATATGCGTTTAGTGTCCCTTTAATTAATTGGAGAGGAAGTGGACACTAGGGGTTATGATAACACCTAGCAAGCATTGTGTTCCCCTAAAATCTGTTACAGGTACAGTATACACCAAATATTTATATAATTGCACATAATAGACACTACAATAAAGAAGAATACAGATATAAAAATCCAGTATAAAGCCTTTTAAAAACTTATTTATAAGCTCCCCGTATGGAGCTTGATGCCCCTGTTTCCGTGTGAGCCTTCAGGCTCGCCAGAAACAGAACTTTTGAAGCAGCGGTCTAAAGACCGCTGCTCCATAACTTGTCCGCCTGCTCTGAGGGTTGATTGGCACCCCCTGCTAGCGGCCAATTGGCCGCGAATCTCCAGGGGGCGGCATTGCACCAGGAGTTCACAAGAACTGCTGGTGCAATGATAAATGCCGACAGCGTATGCTGTCAGCATTTATCAATGTGCAGCGGACATGATACACTGCATTGTACCATGTCCGCTCGCACTATGATAACTATAAAAGTTCTCAGAAAATTGAAAGAACACATTTTAAAAACAGCAATGTGTTTTCAATGAATAAAAGGTAAATATGTTTTAACAGTCATGTATATCTCTCCTGGTATTACAATGCCATTTATCAGTGTCTTTTTTATCATGAGGAAACATATTTTTCTCACTGAAGTAATGTCATGTGATAGCTGTAAAGGAGTCACCATATGGTCTTGACTTCCTCAACTTCACTCCTTGTCTAATCTCAAACGTTCATGTTTTAAATGTATGTAAAATATTGTAGCTATAGCTGGTGCTTTCTGTAGTTCAAAGCATGACTATATAAACACAGCTGGAAGGTATTAATCAGAATTGTTATAGCATCTTCCATATTAGAGATGGATTAATTTAATTAATAAGAAATTAAATCGAAGGAGAGGTACTTTTGCCTTATATGTGAATATATAATATATTTATAATTTACTTAGGCATAGATTACAAGTGGAGTTTAAAATTGGGCTTAGGCAAGTGCAATATTTGCAATCCACTCAGTAATACCAGCGCACGCAAGTTCAGCGCAATGCTAATACTACCTCGCTTTCACATTGCAGAGAAACTTTTTCCACAAGAGAGCGCACTTTCATAGTCTCCAATGGAAGCCTTGTTCTCATACCGTGAGACACGGCAGAGAACCTAAGCACAGCAAAGGGGGTAAGTTGTGCAGCGTCGGGAAGCAAAGTATAAATATACATGTATATTAATATATAAATATATATTTATGTGTTTATATGTTATATACACATATTAACACATACATATATGTGTATATAAGCATACACATTTACTGTATATTTATAGTAATAGTACAGTCCCCATAAACCGCAATGTAAAGGCACTTTTAAGTTCCGTTTTTTCCCCCACACCCGCTCGCTTTAACCCCTTAAAAAAGTAACCTTACACTTTAGTGTGGGGAAGTTGGGGGACATTTTTAAAATTAACCAGAGATCTGATCTCTTGGAAGTTGCTCATGGTACTTACTTTTACTAATATTAGAGAAAGAAAATGTTCCTGCAGTAATTACCAAATCACTATGCAGCATGTAGGAAACTCAGGGTACTACATTTAACGAATTGCACTCCAGACTTTCAGGGAAGGAGAAGAACACTACAATTTGAGCGTTAAATAACACAAAAAGTAGGCAAAATAAATCATTAAAGTGCATTGCAAAATGTTGTAGTCATATATAACTAACCATATTGGAGTTTAATGTCCCTTTAAATGTTAAGCCTATGGGGTAGATTGTTTCCAGGCTCACTGGAAACAAAAATTAAGAAGCAGCGGTCGTAAGACCACTCGCTGCTCCTTAACTCGTCCGCTACCTCTGAGGTGGAGAACAGCAATCATCCCGATCGTATACGATCGGGGTGATTGACGCCCCCTGCAAGCGGACAATTGGCTGCAAATGTGCAGGGGCGGCATTGCACAAGCATTTTACCAGAAATCATGTCCGTCCAACATTTCATAAATCTACCCCTACGGCTGCAAAATATAGTAACCTTACACATATTTTGGCATGACAAATCATGGACTTGAAAAGATAAATTCAGACTTAGGGCAAGAACTTCTTATGGGGCTGCACTTACATACAACCAGGCATGGCAAGTTGGCAACAAGCAAGAATCCATACAATTTGTTTATTCTCACCCCTTTCTGTTTGTGTATCTGTCATTTATAACCCCCTGGGTCACCCACCATTTTCATTTTGCTTGATGGCTACCTTATTTCCTCTTATGTGACTCACCTTCCCTCATCCTTGGGGACTTCAATATTCCCATTAATAACCCTAGTGCTCTTGAAGTTTTAAAGTTCCTGGAACTCACTTCATCATTTGGCCTCTCACAGTGGACTAATTCCCCCAATCACAAAGATGGCCATTCAATTCACATAATCATTAGCCACCATTGTTCTGTTTTCCAGTTTACTAAATATCTATTCCCAATCTCTGACCACCATTGAAATGCATCATCACTACACTGACAGCACACCCACCACCTAACCTTTCAAATAGACTCCGTAGAAATTTAGACACCATAAACACAGAACTACTCTCTCACACCCTAAACCCCCACCTCCCTGCAATCTCCTTCCTGTCCTGAAGAATCTATCTCTTTGTTAAAAATACCCCCAACATTGGCACACACTCTCACATGCTACTTATTAGAATGGCACTGGGGAAGACCTTGCTTTTTTACTGAATGCTTGCATTACAAATATATGCTGTGCTCCTACTCATCCGACTAAAGCAAAACTACTTTTCCAATTATCATTTCATCTATGTCTCACAGTCCTAAGCATCTTTTAATACCCGCCTGTGCCCTCCCTCTCCTCCCATTACCACTGCTCTCACAGCATGACTTTTATAGCCATTTAAAAAATGTACTCTCTCTGATATGAAATACCCTTCCAGCATGAAAACAATATCCACTCCTCACAAATCACTGCAAAGCTTCAATCTTAGCCTACCCCAAAACTCAGCATATTCACTTCTATTACAGTAGAGGAGGTTTCTGCTCTCTCTATTCATCTCCCCATCTTACTACCTGTTCCCTTGATCCTATTCCCTCACAGCTGCTACTTTCCCTTTCTCCTACTCTTACACCCATCCTCACGAATACATTCAACCTCTTTCTTAAATCTGGTACATTTCCTTCATCCTTTAAACATGCTCTAAATACACCTATCCTTAAAAAACTTTACTCGATCCAGCATCCCCTTGCAAATATCACCCAATCTCTCTTCTTTCCCTCACCTCTAAACTTCTTCTTCTGTGAACTATTTATAAATGCTTATCACACTTTCTCTCATCTAACCATCTCCTTGACCCTTTGCAATCCATCAGGATTATTTTTATTAAGCATCGCTCTTTATTTGGTGCACCTCTTTGCCAACACCTCCACTGGCTTCCCTTAGCCTCAAGAATAAAATTCAAAACTTTGACATTCAAAGCCCTCACCAACACTGCACTCTTCTATATCTCTTCCTGTGTCTGCAAATACTCTCCAGTTTTACCCCTCCACCTGCAAGACTTTTCCAGAACTGTAATATACCTTTGTATAGCGCTGCATAAAATGTTGGCGCTTTATAAATAAACAAGAAGAAGAGAAATGTAGAATCAAAATTATTTTATATATAATAGCTGCTCCATTTCCAGTGCCGTATAACTCTCAGATTACTATCATTTAAAGTGAAAGTAAACCCTAGCATTTTACAAACGCTAGGATTTACTATTTAAACAAATAAAGGGGACTTTCATTCATGAAGTATAAGATACTTCATGTAGAAAGCTCCTTTATTTGTTTCAACCGATCGCCGCTCTTAGCTCCTACAGCAGCCCACGTTTTCACCTCTTAGCCAATAGCCGTGCGGTAAATCTGGCTTGGCGCCTATGGGAGCCGGATTTACCACACGGCTATTGGCTAAGAGGTGAAAACGTCACTTCTTAGCCAAAATAATTTTTAGCTGTAGGAGCTAAGAGCGGAGATCGGTTGAATCAAATAAAGGAGCTTTCTACATGAAGTATCTTATAGTAAATCCTAGCGTTTGTAAAACGTGCAGAAAATCCCGAAGTTAGAATTTTGCAACCGTGTTAACATATTCCCCATAGAAGTCAATAGAGCACGAAAAGTGGAAAAAACCTATCCCCCTTACTCAAGCACAACCCAAGTGCTAACCCCACATGAAAATATGAATATTTCCCATTCCAATGTTCTTCAAATAGAAGAATATGTTCTATTTATTCATACATTGATATTTATACATATATGTCATGGTATTTTTGTAAAATACATATCTATTTAAAAGAAAAAAATTAAATTGATTACACAAATAAATGCTTAAGGTGGAAAGTATCAAGTATAAAACTTTTATAGGGCAAGGAAGTTCAATAGTAAACCTCTTACCTATATAATATTGGTGCTAAGGAAATAATGTATTTTCTGTATTCAGGATAGTGTAAGGAATACATATCATGTCAAGCCACCCAGAATGAAAAAGGGATTTACAATTTGCAGTCTACTGCACATCATATTAATAATTAAAGGGACAGTCTAGTCAAAATTAAATGTTCATGATTCAGATAGGGAATGCAATTTTAAACAACTTTCCAATTTACTTTTATCATAAAATTTGCTTTGTTCTCTTGGTATTCTTTGTTGAAAACTAAACCTAGGTAGGTTCATATGCTAATTTCTAAACCCTTGAAGGTCGCCTCTTATCTCTAATTTGCCATAGAAAAGGAGGAATGAGAAACAAAACACTAGAGGCGTTTCAAGGAGTAAGACCATGGACTACACAACACTGCAAATGTTACTAATAAAATGACAGTTTTAAAAACCTTTATTATCTTATGCACTGATAGTAAAAAGCCTTTATATCATGTTTACTGTTGGGTCTAACAAAAGGTGGCCACTGTATGTAAAAATAAATCAATTAACAGTAAAAAATAGTAGTAGTTGTAATTAAGGTACCTATAGGATATATTTAAACTAGGGTCATATATTCACTAACTTATTAGTGCATAAGATGCTATATATATAAATGGGGCCCGATCCGATATACAGCGTCACTCGCAGAAGCCGGCGACGCCAAAATTTGCACGGGTTTGGTATCCTATATACGGCGTAACCTAGAAGTTATGCTCGTATATTTCTGCCTTCGGCCGTAGTTTTTTGGCCCATAGGCAGGTATACCAAACCCGCGCAGTTTAGTATCCAATATACAGCGTAAGGACTTACGTGGCGAAAATGGAGAAATCTTACTCCATTTTCACCTCGCCACAAAATGCAGCTGTAGTAAGCATTACACTGTCTATTGGAGCCCCGTAACTCCCTAAACTACCTGCCAAATAAAACCTAACACCTAACGCATGCGCAATGTCTATCTACCTGTCAACCACGATCTGCTAAATAAAACCTAACACCTAACGCATGCACAATGTCTATCTACCTGTCAACTGCGATCCCCCGCCGTAATAAAGTATTTAACCCCTAAACCGCCGCTCCCGGATCCCGCCGCCACCTACATTTAAAGTATAACCCCCTAATGTGATCCCCCTACACCTTCGCCAGCTACATTACCTACCCCCTAATGTGAGCCCCTTACACCGCCGCCAGCTATATTACATACCCCCTAATGTGAGCCCCTTAAACCGCCGCCATCTACATTACCTACCCCCTAATGTGAGCCCCTTACACCGCCACCATCTATATTACCTACCCCCTAATGTGAGCTCCTACCCTGCCACCAGCTATATTAAAATTATTAACCCCTAATTTAATCCCCCTACCCCGCCGCCAGCTATATTAATTACATTAACCCCTAATTTAATCCCCCTATACCGCCGCCAGCTATATTAAATACATTAACCCCTAATCTAATCCCCCTACACCGCCACCAGCTATATTAACTATATTAACCCTAATTATATTAGGGTTAATATAGTTAATATAGTTATTATATTATATATATTAAGTATAATAACCCTATCTAACTCTAACATCCCTAACTAAATTCTTATTAAAATAAATCTAATTAATATTAATATTATTAATTAAAATATTCCTATTTACAGGGTTCATGGTTGCTAGGAACTCTACAAAAAATATCTGCAAGCTTATAAATTGTCTTGATTATGCTTGGAACATAGATCAAAATAGTAAGAAACCCTTATTGCGTGATGTAGCGATCTTATCATTGGACGCAGTCAAAGCATTTGACTCAATTGTATGGCAGTATCTTTTCAGGGCTTTAGATAATTTTGGGTTTAAAGGCAAGTTCACACAATTTATAGCGAGATTGTATTCAAAACCAGTATCATTCCTGCTTATTAATGGATTTTTGTCTCCTAAGATAGTTTTACAGCGAGGCACTAGACAGGGCTGTCCATTGTCGCCGTTATTATTTAATATTGCGCTTGAGCCGTTAGCAATACGTCTTAGAGATATTTTGATAGGAGTTCAGATGGGCCCTCAGAAACTCAAAACGTTACTCTATGCTGATGACGTTTTGATTTTTTTAGCTGACTTTCAACAATCTATACCGGGTATTTTGCAAGTTCTTGATGACTTTAGCTCTTTTTCAGGATATAGGATCAATTTAGAAAAAAGTGATTTAATGTGTATAGGTAATATCTCTTCTATACCTAATATACCATTTAAGGTGGTGGATGCTATTAAGTATCTGGGTTTAGTCTTGCATAAGAATCCGACTCAATGGTATAAAGCGAATTTTGAGCCTTTGTTTCAAAAAATTGAAAGGGATTTGCAGTTATGGGCCGTATTTCCGCTGTCAATTATGGCCAAGATTAATTTAATAAAATCTATTATATTTCCACGTCTTCTTTATCCTCTTCAGAATCTCCCATTATTTATCTCAAATAAAGATTTAAAGAAGATTTATTCGCAGTTTTCTAGATTCACATGGGATAATAAGAAACCCTGTATATCCCTTCTTAGACTTATGCAAAAATCTGAATCGGCTGGCCTGGCTCTCTCTAATCTTAAATTATACAATTTGGTGGCAATGGTTAAAATAGCGGTAGACTGGCTAGCTGGAACTAGTATTGTTTCATCAGAAGACTTGGAAACTTTTTTAATCATGCCATTTTCTTTGAAGGCCATTTTGCACTTTCCGGCACATAAGTTACCTCAGAATGTTTGTGGACTTTTCACAATTAAAAACATAATTATTGCTTGGCAAAAGCTTTGTAAATATCTCGGTATAGATTTCACATTTTCTGAATTTTTACCTATTGTTTGTAATCCCAGTGTTCTACCAGGGATGTATCAGAAAGTATTTAAAGAATGGGCACAAAAAGGTTTAGTTTTTGTGAACCAGTTATTAGATGGAAATCATCAAATACAGACATGTGGGTCTTTGTTTAATAAATATGAGTTGCCTAAAGTGAATTTGTTTGCTTACTTCCAAATTCGCCATTTTTTCATTTCACAAAATTGGCTTTTCCCCTTATCAATCGCATGGTCAGATGTTAAACTCTGTATTAAAAAAATGTTGGCAGGAGATTCTTCGATCTCATTGTTATATGATATTATGTTGAATAAACAAGGTTTGCTATATCTAGATAACATCTGTAATTCTTGGTCCTCATTAATTCCTACACTGGATCACAAAAAAATAAAACAGAGCTTTGATTCTCTTCATAAATGCAAAGTTTCAATGGGCATAAAGGAATCTCACATGAAATTGATTAATAATTTCTATCTATCCCCGCTTAGATTATCTAGGTTTTATATAACATTAGATTACAGATGTCCACGTTGTTCGAATAATAAAGCGGATACAGGCCATATGTTTTGGTCTTGCCCTAAAGTGAGACAGCTATGGATCAAGATAATTTTCTGGTTTAATAAACTATACAAAGTATCAATAGGATTGTCTCTGGAGGATGTTCTGCTCTTAGTTCCCCCACAAAATGCTATCAGTAATAGTACTATAAATAGCCTTAATACTATTATACTCTTGGTTAGAGCTTTTTTGCTTAAAAAATGGAAGGCTAAGCAAGTACCAGGGTTATCTTTGATTTTTAAATGTATCCAGGAACAAATAGTATTTGAATCATATCATCTTAAAGATGCGACAGAAAATAGGATTAAGAACTTTTTATGGAGATGGACTCCACCTATCCTAACTTATGCAAGACCACTCCAAAAACGGATTCTTTACCCATTTTTGCAATTAATTAGTTTTGCTGAATTGACCTTATTAAATGTTTTCCCTCAGGCATGGAATCAAGATTTTTAAAAGTGTATATCGGGTAGGTTGCAGGGGGGGGGGGGGTAAAGGTTTTTTTTTTGTTTTTTTTCCCCTCTCTTCTTCTCTTTTGGTTCTCTGTTCGTTATATTTTGTTTGCTTGTTCGGTTCTTTGCCTTTTTCCCCCTTCAGGGGAAAAGGGAAAAATAAAAGTCCAGCATTTAAATTGTTTTTTGGGAAATATAAATCACAGTACTTTTTCTTTTTTTTATGAGATTGTATAACATAAAATGTCTTGACCCTGCGTGGTGCAAAAAGATAAGAAAGGAAAAATGTTGAAGTATGTCTTTTCTCTTTTTGTTTGCATTGTGACTTTTTGCTGGATTTAAATAAAAGAAAAATTATTTTTAAAAAAAAATAAAAAAATATTCCTATTTAAATCTAAATACTTACCTATAAAATAAACCCTAAGATAGCTACAATGTAATTAATAATTACATTGTATTCTATGGGAGGATGTTTCCTTCCTACCAGAATTGATGGAAGAGATAGATACATTTTTGGAATCTAACCCGGTGAACCAAACGTCCCACCAAATTAGATGGGCTGCTATGAAGGCTTACATTAGAGGATTTTGCATTGCAAAAGCATCTCGACTAAGGAAAAACTGGGGTGCTCCCCTGGGTAAGCTGACCTGCGAACTAAGGGCTAAAGAAGTGCAAAATAAAAGGACTCCCACTATTGATCTGTCCGCAGAAATTCTAGATCTGAAAGCTCAAATTAAAAATTTAGAACTAGAAAAAATTAAATTGGCATTTGATAGATTTAAAACTATTATGTACTCTAAGAGTAATAGAGCGGGTGCTATGCTAGCGAACAAAGTAAAACAGCAGACGGCAGCCTCTAGGATTCCATATCTTGATCTGGATGGAAAGAAAGTGTATGCGCCAGAGGATATAGGGAAGGCTTTTGTGGATTATTACAAACGGCTATATAACATTAATTCTTCAGAAAATATCCAAAAGGTGACATCAGGAGAAATATCCTCCTTTCTAGAGACACTAAATTTGCCCTCATTATCAGAGGAGGATAGTGATAAGTTATCAGAACCTTTCAATGAGATAGAGATAGGACAAGTGGTCAAGCAATTAAAGAACAGTAAAGCTCCGGGCCCGGATGGGTTCCCGGGACAATTTTATAAAAAGCTACATACACAGTTAAACCCTTTGTTGGGCCAGGTATTTAATGAAGTAAGCTCAAAAGGTCAGATTCTCGAAGAATTTTTGGAAGCAACCATCATTGCTATCCCTAAGCCGGGAAAAGATCCCTCTTACTGTTGCAATTTCCGACCTATTTCCCTAATTAACGCGGATACAAAAATATACTCTAAATTGGTGGCAGACAGATTGGCATCTATGCTGCCGACTTTGATTGATGTGGACCAAGTAGGTTTTGTCAAGGGCCGGCAAGGCCCAGACAATACGCAGAGATTGATCACTATTTTTTCAGAAGCACAAAGAACTGGGGTTTCCCTGATGGCCCTGTCACTTGATGCTGAAAAAGCATTCAACAGGGTCAGATGGGATTACCTATGGGAGGTCTTGAAGGCGTTTGGATTTCCACCGGGAGCCATCAATATGATAAGGGTCCTTTACTCAAATCCTAGTGCGAAGGTGAGAGGTTTGGGATTTTGTTCCCCGGCAATCTCTATCGTGAACGGAACTAGGCAGGGGTGCCCGCTGTCTCCCCTGATATTTGCCCTGGCTATGGAGCCATTAGCGGAAGCAATTAGGAAGTCATCTGAGATAGAAGGTCTACTCATGGGTCCTAGACAGGAAAAGATAGTCCTTTATGCGGATGATGTTACCCTTCTGCTCACGAACCCTGTCTACTCCCTACCAGCAGTTTTTACTTTGCTGGAAAAATTTGGTTTGCTTAGTCATTACAAGGTAAACTTCACCAAAACTGAAGCATATTGTATCAATGTGCCCCCGGAACAGGTGTCGGGCTTACAACTGAAGTACAAATTTCAGTGGTCAAGGGAGTCTATTAGACACTTAGGTGTCCAACTGAGTGCTGACGTGGACAAAATGATAAAATTAAACTTCGACGCTTTAATCGCAGAACTGAAAGTGTTAACGAATAGATGGGACTTTAGGGAGATCTCGTGGTTAGGAAGAGTAGCTACAATAAAAATGTCCCTACTTCCTAAGGCCCTTTACCTGTTTCAGTGTATACCTCTGAATATTCCACATGCTATATTACAGCCTATACACCAAATCTTCTCCAGATATGTCTGGATGCAGAAAACCCTGCGCATAAGCCACAAAACTTTACAAAGAGAATTCTCAAAAGGTGGAATCTCCCTGCCTAATGTGTTTCTATACTATGAGGCAGCTAGACTATCACAGATCACAGCCTGGTGTCCGGGTTCGGAGAAGCCAGGATGGTATAGATTGGAGGAACTTTATGTACCCCCAGGCCTGGATCTTCCAGGTACCTTATGGGTCCCAAGCTACAAACCATTAGTAGCTAAGATTGCTAATCCCATCGTCCAAAAAAATATTCGCTTGTGGCACGAGCTTAGACATCATAAGGACATTGCTCCACATCCCTCCCCCATACATCATTTAAGGGGCTTGATGTGGGATCTTCCCAATATTCATGGGAAATTCTGGACAGATAACCAATTCACTGTAGTTGAGCAGCTCTTCTTCAATAATAGACTATTAACAGTCCCTCAGGTCACTGATTCTCTGGAATGTCCCCCACTCTGGTTCCACTTTGAATGCCGTAGGATACTCAGCTTGCTGGGTTCCTGGCAGTTTGACACTCATGGCCTCAGGCCATACTCGAAGTGGGAAGAGAGATGGATGGGCGGTTTGGCGACATACAAACCTCTCTCGTTTCATTATAAGGCCCTGCTAGGAGATCATTCTATGGGTCTCCCCGGACAGATTAAGATGTGGTGTACAGACCTGGAAATGGCTATCTCAGACTCAGAGCTGGGGACAGCGGTGATTCTAACAAAAAAGACTATTCAGTGCGTGACAATTTTCGAAGGATACATAAAACTTATGTTGAGATGGTATAGAGTTCCCACTAGACTCTCTAAGATGTTTGAAGGGACCACAACAGCATGCTGGAGACTATGCGGCGGGATTGGCTCTGATGCTCATATTTGGTGGACATGTCCTAAGATCTGCAACCTATGGAAAGATGTTGAAGTGCTCTTGCATTCCTTGAATATTGATATTCAATTAACACTGAGATGCGCTCTTTTCCATGTGTTTGCTGGGGGGCTACCTAGATATACGAAACAACTGGCAATATATATCGTTGCTGCAACCAAGTTATGTATTGCTAGAGCATGGAAACAAACAGAACCACCCTCACTTTCTGCTGTCTGCGAGGTAATACAGTACCTGGCCAAAATGGAAAAATTTGCCTATAGTTCTTTGGAGAAACTGGAGGACTATTGGATGATCTGGTCGGACTGGTTTCAAAATCAGTAAAATGGATATAGCTACAATTGTATGAATGTATTGGCTTCCTACCTTCCTCTTATTTTTTTTATTTTTTTTTTCTTCTTCATACCCCCTTCCCCTTTCTCCCTTTGGAATCCCCTCCCCCTTCCACCGATGACTCCTTGATTTCCTTCCCCATCCCACCTTACGCTCCTCTTACCATATGACTTAATAGGTTAGATATCATTTAGGGATATGTTACAATGAACCGGATTAATAGGCATGATACTAACTATAAGAAACAAGAAAATTTGATTCAATTCACTAAAAGTGTAAATAACAAGCCGGAGATTCTTAATTGTTTTCAGCATATATACATGATCTTTATTATGTACTTATATATATGTTATTTCACACATTGTACAACTATAATGAATGTAATATTGTGGTTTTTTGTTTTGTCCTCATACTGTCATGTATTGAAATTTCACTGGCTGTAACACGTGTTATATTATTTTCAATAAAAGAAAATTTAAAAAGAGAAAAAAAATAATAATAATTACATTGTAGCTATTTTAGGGTTTATATTTATTTTACAGGTAACTTGGTATTTATTTTAACTAGGTACAATAGCTATTAAATAGTTAATAACTATTTAATAGCTACCTAGATAAAATAATTACCAATTTACCTGTAAAAAAAAAATCCTAACCTAAGTTACAAATACACCTAAACTATCAATAAATTAAATAAACTACAAATATCTAAACTAAAATACTATAAAATAAACTAAACTAAATTACAAAAAACAAACACTAAATTACAAAAAATAAAAAAGATTAATATAGCTTGCGGCGGTGTAGGGGGATTAAATTAGGGGTTAATAATTTTAATATAGCTGGTGGCGGGGTAGGAGCTCACATTGGGGGTAGGTAATATAGATGGCGGCGGTGTAAGGGGCTCACATTAGGGGGTAGGTAATGTAGATGGTGGTGGTGTAAGGGGCTCACATTAGGGGGTAGGTAATATAGATGGCGGCGGTGTAAGGGGCTCACATTAGGGGGTAGGTAATGTAGATGGCAGTGGTGTAAGGGGCTCACATTAGGGGGTAGGTAATGTAGATGGCGGCGGTGTAAGGGGCTCACATTAGGAGGTAGGTAATATATATGGCGGCGGTGTAAGGGGCTCACATTAGGGGGTAGGTAATATAGATGGCGGCGGTGTAAAGGGCTCACATTAGGGGGTATGTAATGTAGCTGGCGATGGTGTAGGGGGATCACATTAGGGGGTTATACTTTTATTGTAGGTGGCAGCGGGGTCCGGGTGCGGCGGTTTAGGGGTTAATACATATTTATTGTTAGGATAGTGAGGGGGGATAGCGGATAGAGGGTTAGACCTGTTGGGCTATGTTTGGGAGGCGTGTTAGACAGTATGGGTGATTTTATAACTTAGTCAGGTTTTGTAGGCGCCGGCAGTTTCTAAAGTGCCGTAAGTCACTGGCGACTCCAGAAATTTGTACTTATGCAGATTTCTGGACATCGCTGGTTTATCCGACTTACTGCACTTTAGCATCTGACGGCGCCATATATGGGATAGCTCGAGTTGCGAGCTGAAACTACGGGCGGCGGGGGTTCCCTCGCTTTCACTGCAAACTACGATCTTTATCGGATCGCGCCCATGATGTGCATGTGAACAACACTGGTAAATAATACTAATACATAATAATGATAATAATATTAGTATTAGGGCATACAGGCGTATGGTTATATGTATATACCTTGTCATTACATTCTAGAGGTTAGTTATTTTTCATCTAAAAACCCCTGCAGGAGGGAACTCTACTTAAGGTTTATCAATCATTTTTGTGCCCATTGTGATAGCAAAAACATAAATAGAAAAAAACATGAAATATTTACAGGATAGATATTTAGGTGCCTAATACACAGTTCTATGTACAGGGAGTGCAGAATTATTAGGCAAATGAGTATTTTGACCACATCATCCTCTTTATGCATGTTGTCTTACTCCAAGCTGTATAGGCTCGAAAGCCTACTACCAATTAAGCATATTAGGTGATGTGCATCTCTGTAATGAGAAGGGGTGTGGTCTAATGACATCAACACCCTATATCAGGTGTGCATAATTATTAGGCAACTTCCTTTCCTTTGGCAAAATGGGTCAAAAGAAGGACTTGACAGGCTCAGAAAAGTAAAAAATAGTGAGATATCTTGCAGAGGGATGCAGCACTCTTAAAATTGCAAAGCTTCTGAAGCGTGATCATCGAACAATCAAGCGTTTCATTCAAAATAGTCAACAGGGTCGCAAGAAGCGTGTGGAAAAACCAAGGCGCAAAATAACTGCCCATGAACTGAGAAAAATCAAGCGTGCAGCTGCCAAGATGCCACTTGCCACCAGTTTGGCCATATTTCAGAGCTGCAACATCACTGGAGTGCCCAAAAGCACAAGGTGTGCAATACTCAGAGACATGGCCAAGGTAAGAAAGGCTGAAAGATGACCACCACTGAACAAGACACACAAGCTGAAATGTCAAGACTGGGCCAATAAATATCTCAAGACTGATTTTTCTAAGGTTTTATGGACTGATGAAATGAGAGTGAGTCTTGATGGGCCAGATGGATGGGCCCGTGGCTGGATTGGTAAAGGGCAGAGAGCTCCAGTCCGTCTCAGACGCCAGCAAGGGGGAGGTGGAGTACTGGTTTGGGCTGGTATCATCAAAGATGAGCTTGTGGGGCCTTTTCGGGTTGAGGATGGAGTCAAGCTCGACTCCCAGTCCTACTGCCAGTTTCTGGAAGACACCTTCTTCAAGCAGTGGTACAGGAAGAAGTCTGCATCCTTCAAGAAAAACATGATTTTCATGCAGGACAATGCTCCATCACACGCGTCCAAGTACTCCACAGCGTGGCTGGCAAGAAAGGGTATAAAAGAAGAAAATCTAATGACATGGCCTCCTTGTTCACCTGATCTGAACCCCATTGAGAACCTGTGGTCCATCATCAAATGCGAGATTTACAAGGAGAGAAAACAGTACACCTCTCTGAACAGTGTCTGGGAGGCTGTGGTTGCTGCTGCACGCAATGTTGATGGTGAACAGATCAAAACACTGACAGAATCCATGGATGGCAGGCTTTTGAGTGTCCTTGCAAAGAAAGGGAGCTATATTGGTCACTGATTTGTTTTTGTTTTGTTATTGAATGTCAGAAATGTATATTTGTGAATGTTGAGATGTTATATTGGTTTCACTGGTAAAAATAAATAATTGAAATGGGTATATATTTGCTTTTGTTAAGTTTCCTAATAATTATGCACAGTAATAGTCACCTGCACACACAGATATCCCCCTAAAATAGCTATAACTAAAAACAAACTAAAAACTACTTCCAAAACTATTCAGCTTTGATATTAATGAGTTTTTTGGGTTCATTGAGAACATGGTTGTTGTTCAATAATAAAATTAATCCTCAAAAATACAACTTGCCTAATAATTCTGCACTCCCTGTATATGCACAGAGGTATAAATATATACATACATTAATCTGTAAAAGCTGAACACCTTAACAGATAATAACTCTAAGGGATATTAACACATAAAATTGTCCCCACTTAATGGGTTAACAGACAATTTATTCCCAGAAATTAATTAAATCAAATTAACTGTTTAACCTTAAAGGGACAGTCAACACCAGAATTTTTGCTGTTTTAAAAGATAGATAATCCCTTAATTACCAATTCCCCAGTTTTGCATAACCAACACAGTTATAATTATACATGTTTGACCTCTGTAATTACCTTGTATCTAAGCCTCAGCAGACTGCCCCTTATTTCAGTTCTTTTGACAGACTTGCATTTTAGCCAATCAGAGCTGTCTCCATGGTAAATTCATGTGCATGAGCTCAATTTTATCTATATGAAACACGTGAACTAATGCCCTCTAATGGTGAAAAATTATCAAAATGCATTTAGATTAGAGGCGGCCTTCAAGGTCTAAGAAATTAACATATGAACCTCCTAGGTTTAGTTTTCAACTAAGAATACCAAGAGAACAAAGAGAACAAAGCAAAATTGGTGATAAAAGTAAAATGGAAAGTTGTTTAAAATTACATGCCCTATTTGAAACATGAAAGTTTTTTTTGGACTTGACTGTCCCTTTAAAGGTATTCTGGTGCGTAAATATAATTCCCTTTTGTGTAAAATCTTGTCCCTGTCACCTCTCTGTTTGGGTCTTTCTACTTTTTCAATGGCTTTCCATCTAAAGGTATTCTCTCGGCACCCATGTTTTTGCGCAAAATGTTGCACTTACGGTGTAGTTGAGGTGCCGTGCCAACAGTAATGGATGAAAGATGTTCCCTAATGTGTGTTTTCACATCGCGTGTGGTGAGACCTACATATAATTATTATCTTATGCAGATCTTTTATAATGCATAGATTCATTTTGAATATTTAAAAATGACTTGCATGATTTTTCTTCTTGTTTTTTTTTTCTTTTTCAAAGAGAATTAAAAGAAATAGAGAGAGAACCATCTCCTATAAATGCTTCATAAATTATTTTGCAAATTCCATGTACCTTTAAAAATAATGTCATCAAATGACAAGACTATCAATAGCCGACCCTTTGTAATGTTTTGGGGTTTTGTTTGTTTTTTATGTCATGCTCAAAGGAAGCCAGCTAAACAGAAAATGATTCATAGGCAAATTACATTTGAAAGAGAAACAAAACAGTTCTAAATAAGCAGTCTAATATGCCCATAAAACATCAGATATAACAGTAATTGAAGAGAATGCACTGTTCCTCGCTCAGTGAAAGATTTACTTTATATGTCTGCTCTAGTAATTCTTCCATGTAATTTTTTTTGTTTTGTGAGTCTGTTCCCATTTGGATAGTAAACAATATTTATAGTATAATATATAATAAAACAACTGTTAAACAAATGAATTTGTGAAATGCCCTTTTTCTTTTCCTGGTAATAATTTTTCCTTTCCTGTGTGACTGCTTAAAACCATAGGCCAGATATGACATATAACCCTTTGACTTTGCCTGCAGATGTAGAAGCAAGATGGCTCCCATGCTTTTGCGTAAGCAGTAACAAGCATCATTAGTAGACTACTGGAGACTGACCTGATTTTCCCCTTAACCAATTAGATAAAAAAAGATCAGTGATGTAGCTTGTGAGCACTGGCCCCTGGACAAGCCAAGGCCACTTGGAAGACTTTTCCAATATCATCTTGTGTCCTTATGCTTCCTGTATACTTGTTTTTCATTAAAATATAATATCAATGACCAGATGGTGCGTGCATCTCTACAAAATACCAGAACTGCCCCCTGTTGAGTTGTCAATTTTCCATGCATGCTTCTTCCATGTTTAACCGCTCTATACAGCCTTTACTTTTCATCTATGATCAAAACATTGAGTTTTCCAACAATGTACCTATTTATTAACTCTCTGGTAAAGCAACAGTTAAAGGGACAGTCTACTCAAAATTAAACTTTCATGATTCAGATAGGGCATGCAATTGTAAACCACTTTTATCATCAAATTTGCTTTGTTCCCTTGGTGGTATTTTTGAAAAGCTAAACCTAGGTAGGCACAAACTGATTTCTAAACCGTTTAAAAAAACGCCTCCTAGTTCAGACCATTTTGAAAGTTTTTCACAGTTAGACAGTACTAGTTCATGTGTGTCATATAGATAACATTGTGTTCACTCCCATGGAATTATTTAGGAGTCTGCACTGGTTGGCTAAACTGCATGTCTGTCAAAAGCACTGAGATAAGGGGGCAGCGTGCAGAGGCTTAGATACAAGGTAATCAAAGACGTAAAAAGTATATTAATATAAATGTGTTGGTTATGCAAAACTGGGGAATGGGTAATAAAGGGATTATCTATCTTTTAAAACAATAACAAATCTGGTGTAGATTGTCCCTTTAAGAAAGTTTTAATGCAGCTTGAGTTTTGTGTCCAAAGTCATTGTGTTTTCAAATAAATGTTTATTCTAGAAGTTTTGATAATTCATTCTGTATTTGACCCGTGTAGACTGCATTCATTTCTGCTTGGCATTTTCACCTGAAAATGTAGTATTTTCAGGCATTTGAGAATTTAATTGCAACAAGCAAATCATTAATACAATCCACAGGTTAAAGAGCATTTAATATAAATAATTGCTTTGTTTCAATTAGATGTAGCAGAATAACCTTTCGTTTTCTCACACAGCAACAGATTGAAAGGAGTCTCTGCTTACAGAACCTTTTTTTTCTTTTAATAATAGATGTATAAAGATAACTGCTATAGCACATTTTGAACAGTTCTTTGAATGTATAACGCACATGTTTTTTTAAAAATTAAAAAAAGAATCAGACTCAGTTTTTTGTATCATGAACTGACTAATGCAGATATATATTTACTTGTGAGAGAGATCATGGGCGCGATCAAATATACAGCGCAGGTTTCGGCACAAGCGTGGGAACCCGTGCCGCCCGTAATTTTACCTCGCACATCGGGGTATTACATATACTGTGCCGTTAGATGCTAAACTGGCGTAAGTAGGATAAACTGGCTATCTTCCGAAATGTGCGCAAATACACATTTTAGTCGTCGCAAGTAACTTACGCCAGTATTTTGTCCACAGAAAGTCTCAATAAATAGTAGTTTTATGCAAATTAGGCTAACACTCGTAAAAATGACCAGCGATTTCATATACAAATGCGACACGTAATTACGCTATTCAAAATTCATATATAAACCCATGCGCAGCCGCCATTTTCTTCAGTGTGTTTGGATGGTTTGTTGAGCTACAGCACACTACACTGGAGTGGAGGATTAGTGAGAGTAGAGAGAGAGGCGCAAACAGAGGAGTTAGTTAGGTCACATTGTTGGTTGGTTAAGCTTGTACACTTACACATATTTTTACATATTGCAGACATATTGCATACATACATATACAAATACACCACACTTTTTTTCTAACACCCCACCCCACACATTTTATTTTAATTTTACAGTGTGATAGGCTGAGTGTTTGGTTGTGATTGTGTGTGATTGAACTGGGAGTGAGTGTGAGTGTGTGTAGTGTGATTTAGTGTGAGGATGGCAGGGAGAGGTAGGGCGGAGGGGAGGAGGGGAGAGGAGTGGCAGGGAGAGGAGTATTGTAGAGGACAGGAGGAGCAGTGGGGTCCCCGTCAGGGAGTAAGTGGAGTGGGGAGAGGGAGAGCTAGAAGGGATGATGGGAGGGGAGATGCCCGAGAGCCCCAGAGACTAGGCACATCTAGGAGAGGGACAGAGGGTGCACATGGGGACAGAAGGGGGGAGGAGGGGGAGGATAGGGAGGAACCCACACCAGGGACATCACAGGGAGCAAGACAGGTGTCCATGGAGGATGAGAGGCTGAGATGTCCCAACTTCTCATTTGATGAAAATGTTGCCCTAGTCCAGGCCATCATGGACAATTGCAGTGCCTTCTTTGGGCAGGAGAAGGGTAAAGGCAGTGCCAAAAGGCGAAAAATGGCATAGTTGGCGGTAGAGGATGCCGTCAACAGTGTGGCCCCGCAGCGGAGGACTGTTGAGGGCCTTAAAAAGCGGTGGAATGACTGCAAGAGGTGGGTGAAAGAAAAGATGGGGCAGGAAGCTATGCACCAGAGGGGAACAGGCGGTGGTCCATCCCTGGACATAGAATATAACACCTGGCAGGAGATGATACGCAGGTCCCTGAGTATCACAGCAGTCCGTGGACTTCCAGGGGCTCGTGACTCAGAGGCTGCAACCACAGCACATCATGCTGGTGAGTAACATCCCACACACCAGTATTATATGTATTTGAGATATAACATCCTTTAATATCACACATTCATGTACACAATGAGGAGCATGGTATTTGGCCTACTAACAAAAACATCTACAATTATATTTGACATTAATGCTACTTAACACAATGCAATTCATGATATGAGGTGGAATAATGCAATACTAACATGTCTCAGAGTAACACAGTCCACAAGCCACATGTAGAGTTTTCAGCAAATGAACACTATAGCCATCACAATACTTTTAGCTAAAGAAAGCAGGTTCTGTGCCTACATCAGGCTAAAGTAAATTGTGTGACCATAGTGTCACTTAAAGAACACATTTTTTTCCATCATTGACATGTACACATAACTATTGTATGAAACACATACCTGTATACTGCGCATATTAAAATCCCTCATAGCACAAATCACAATGTGCACATGCATGTTATAGAGTTTGACATGAGAATCAGTATAGGCCCTAGCATGTATCAATGTACATTGTATGCCCACATGGATATATATCTGACTGTACTAATCCCTCTCATCATTTGACTCCTCCACAGAACCTCCTGTCATGAGGATACAAACAGGCATTCCGCCACAACCACCACCAGTCACAGGCATGCAGCCACCACCACCACCACCAGTCTTCAGGCAACCACATGAACAGTATGCTCCAGGCATGAGCAGGGTTGGATTGCTTCAGTTTAGGACCCGGGAGTGATGCCACCACCATTGCCATATGACCCCTGGCAAGATTCCTGTCCAGAGGAATATTTTTCTTTTGGCTTTGAGGGGGAGCCAAGACAACCACAAAGGGTCCATGTATTTACCCCCACCCCCCAACACAATTTCAGGGCAGTCATGGATTTTACTCACAGACTATGTCACAAGAAGTGCCAACTAGACAGGCTGAGTGGTCATACACTGGTCATCAGTGGGACTATCAATCAACCCTGAGAGTTCCACCATACTCATCACTTGGCCGAGTTTCACCATCCTCATCACTTGGCCGAGTTCCACCATCCTCATCACTTGGGCGAGTTCCACCATCCTCATCACTTGGGCGAGCTCCACCATCCTCATCACTTGGGCGAGCTCCACCATCTGCAGATGAAAATATAGCTGAAAGTACTCAAGCACCAGCAGATGCAGCTGAACCTGCCCCACCAGAAACAGCAGATGCAGCTGAACCTGCCCCACCAGAAACAGCAGATGCAGCTGAACCTGCCCCACAAGAAACAGCAGATGCCGCTGAATCTGCACCTCAAGCAACTAGAAGCCCTGCTGCTCAAGAGCCTGTGGATGCATTGTATTCTCCCCTGGGTGAGGAATACATTGCACTCCAGAGGAGGCTCATAACAAGCTCCGAGAGGCCAAGAGAGGTTCCACAGGAGCCAAGAGAGGTTCTTCAGGAGCCAAGAGAGGTTACACAAATTTAGCATAGAGCTGCAGAGGGACATGGCAGCATCATTAAGTCGAAGTGTTCAAAACCAGTCACAGATGATGCGAATTCTGTCTGATATGCAGATGCAGATGGACAATAGATGGCGAGAACAAAATAAACTCAACAAAATCAGCTCTTGGGCGTGTTGGTTGAGCACTTTAGACACCAGCAGGACACTGCCTCCAGCCTATCATCTGTGGCCAGCACACCAGCAGAAACATCAGAATCTTCTCCAACCAGGAGAACAAGGCAATCCACTACAGTCACCTCAGCTCCCTCATCTAAGAAGCCAAAAAATAAATAAATATTCTTATAGTTCACCATAAATCTTGTCCTCTGCTATTTACCATATAATTGTCATCCACATCCATGTGAGGTGTGTTTTAGTACACTAATATTGTTAAAACATATAATAAAGAAAAGGTAATAGTATCCTGTTTATGACATATTCTTTTACTATAACTCACATCCACAATAGTTGTTTCTGAAGGGTACATATAGTAATATTAACTTCTAAGATGTAAATCAATGTATCTCACATCCAATATAAATTGACACATTGGTATATATAGTAATGGTGTTACTGATAGGGTGGGCATTATCAGGTGTTTTAAGTCTGCAGGTGAGAGGTTGTGGTGTCTGTGATTGGTTTGACACAATTGCAAAGAGGCAGCCTTCAAGAAGGTCTTAGAAATTATCATATGAGCCATCCTAGGTTTTGCTTTCAACTAAGAATACCAAGAGAACAAAGCAAGTGTTATAATTAAATCTGAAAGTAGTTTGAAATAACATGCCCTATTTAAAAGAAGGTTTTCTTTGGACTTGACTGTACCTTTATATATTTTGGCATCAGTGCCAAGCTGTGTTAGCATTAGAATAAATTACACTCCAGTGGGTTCTAAAGAGATGAAGGTAATTCAATTGAAAGTAAATAAGCAATTATATGTCCACAATGTAATAAAGTACCTACAAGCTCAATCCATTTGATTATGTTGTGGCTTCAAACTATTTCAAATACACAAATAAACCTTAAAAAACCAATATCATAGTATACTGTCCTTTAACCTTGAGATGCTGCTTAAATGTATGTGTTTGTTAAGGCTTCCAGGGAGTTACGTTGCTTTCTTAGTCAGTGCAAGGGTTGCTGCGCCTGCAATATGTGGCGAGATGAGAATGGAGTAGATTTTCTGAATTGCTTACGCTGCATATTGGATACCAAATTGCGCGGCTGTTCTATGTTAGTCTATGGCTAAAAAAAATACGTCCGAAGGGTAAAATATACGCACGTAACTTGTATGCTACGCCGTATATGTAATACCAAAATCGCGTAAAATCTGACGGCGGAGGATTTTGCGGGCGACGCTGCATATGTAATGGAGGCCCATGTTATTATAGCATTTTGCAATACATACTGCAAACTCAATCCTTTAAACTTAAAGGGATACTAAACCCACATTTTTTCTTTCATGATTCGGATAGAGCATGCAATTTTAAGTAGCTTTCTAATTTACTTCTATTATCAATTTTTCTTCGTTCTCTTGATATCTTTATTTGAAAAAGCAGGCATAAAAGCTTTGGAGCCGGCTCATTTTAGGTTTAGAACCTGGGTTGTGCTTGCTGATTGGATGGCTAAATGCAGGCACCAATCAGCAAGCCTTATCCAGTGTACTGAACAAAAAATAGGCTGGCTCCAAAGCTTTCATTCCTGCCTTTTCAAATAAAGATAGAAAGAGAACGAATAAAAGAATAAAAATTGATAATAGGAGTAAATTAGAAAGTTGCTTAAAATTGCATGCTCTATCCGAATCATGAAAGAAAAAAATTGGATTTACTATCCCTTTAAAGGGACAGTCAACACCAGAATTTTTGTTGTTTAAAAGAAAGATAATCCCTTTATTACCCATTCCCCAGCTTTGCATAACCAACACTGTTATAGAAATACACTTTTTACCTCTGTAATTAACTTGTATCTAAGCCTCTGCAGAATGCCCCCTTATTTCAGTTCTTTTGACAGATTTGCATTTTTAGCCAATCAGTGCTCACTCCAGGGTAGCTTTCAGCTAAGAATAACAAAAGAACAAAACAAAATTGGTGATAAAAGTAAATTGTAAAGTTGTTTAAAATTACATTTCCTATTTAAATCATGAACTTTTTTTTGGACTTGACAGTCCCTTTAAGTCTTATGTATTCTTGCCTCTGAAAGTTCACTATAACTCATATAAAAGTAAATAGTATTATAGTTTTAAAGATTTTGGCGTAAGATACTTCAAATTGTGGTAGTATCTAGATTCACATGTTCACCAGATCAAATGACAATTGCACTTTTAGGTAGACAACACAGAAATAGATATATAAATATATTCCAGCTTTTTATTTTTGTAGTTCAAAATATTTTTTTGAAATCCTTGATTATTATTTGCTGTCATTAAAAAACAGTATACCCTGCAAAACTAGAATTTGAATACATCAAACCTCCAGAGAAACATCAATGATAAATGTGATTAAATGTGTAAAAATGTTTACATATGTAGACTGCATTTGGGTGGTCTTTTTAACACTGGTTAAGAAGAGAACACGTTATTGAACCCAATATAAACACACAAAAACAGCAATACAGTTAAGTGCAAGTGATAAGGGGTTAATCACTGGCGCGTCAGGTTTTCCACTCGTATTACAAGTTGAAAAGTAAACGTGATCGCTTGAGTACAATTCAAGTTAACGCTCGTCGGGTTAGGGCTTCTAGAGCTCTGGTTAACTGTTTTGTGAAACAAAAAAGTGTCACAAAACACATCAAAAATACATTATAATTACAGTTACACTAATAATAACACGATCTAATAAAAATTATTATACAGCAAAACAACCTTTCTACTATCAGTTAACCCAAAGCAAACATGGGGAAGAGCAGTGATCTATCTAATGGACTTTAAACTTGTCATAATAGTAGATGCAAGACATGCTGGATGAAGTGTGTCTGAAACAGCAGTACTCCTGAACTTTTCATGTACCACAGTTTCAAGGGTGTATCGTGAATGATGCAATGAAAAAAAAACATTCCGTCAACGGCAGTCATGTTGAAGAATAATGCTAGTTGATGAGAGAGGTCAGAGGAGGATGGTTAGACTTGTGCAAGCAAATAGACAGGCCACAATTTCATGAATCACATCACAATTCAACCTTGGTGGTGAGAAAAATATATTGCAACGCATCACTAGGTGCAACTTGCCGTGGATGGGCTACAACAGCTCATCCACGGCTGATCATGCCGGGTGCCATTTTTATCAGAGAACAAGACAGCATGCCTTCTGTGGGCACAACAACACCAGCACAGGACCATTGAAGACTGGAAAAAGGTTGCTTGGTCTGATGAGTCTAAGTTCCTAGTTCATGATGTTGATGGCAGGCTCCAATTTTTGCGAACACAGCATGAATCCATGGACCCGTTATGTCTGATGAAAACTGTGCAAGGTGGTGAGGGGCGGTGTTAAGGTGTGGGGAATGTTTTCCTGGCACAAGTTGGGTCCATTGATACCCCTAGATTCACATCTGACACAGCGTACGTAAACATTGTTGCTGACCAAGTGTATCAGTTAATGTTGACAGTTTATCCTCAGGCAGATGGT
The DNA here is from genome assembly GCF_027579735.1 of Bombina bombina. Classification (NCBI taxonomy): domain Eukaryota; kingdom Metazoa; phylum Chordata; class Amphibia; order Anura; family Bombinatoridae; genus Bombina; species Bombina bombina. Next base: position 431,929,012 of record NC_069502.1, on the reverse strand, counting down.
TACTTCCAGCAGGATAATGCACCAGTGCACAAAGCCCACATCACTATGGGATGGTTCCTGAACATGACAATGACTTTTCTTTGCTACAGTAGCCCTCTCAGTCCCTGGATCTGAATATTATTGAACATATTTGGAATAAGCTGGAAAGGGCTATTCACTGCAGGCCTATACCTCCGTCAAATCTTCAGGAGTTGCGTGACACACTCATGGTTGCATGGTACACAATACCTCCACAACGTTTTCCGTATCTTGTTTAATCCATGCCTAGATGAATTCAGGCTGTTTTGAAGGCTTAAGGAGGCTCAACTCACTACTTGGTAGCTGTACCTAATAAAGTGGCTACACTGTGTATATATAAATCTTTAAAGATGTATGTGTGTATATATATATATATATATATATATATATATGTTTATATATTATCCAGAGTAGAGCGCACTCTCACTTTCAAATTCAACAGCCAGGGTGCCAACAGGTTAAAATACAAGAACAAAGGTGCAGCACTCGCTGGTCTTTTTCAATCCAAAGGGAATTTTATTTGTGTGACGTTTTGGGGACACACTCCCCTTCCGTCTGAGGAAGGGGAGTGTGTCCCCAAAACATCACACAAATAAAATTCACATTAATTTGAAAAAGACCAGTGAGTGCCGCACCTTTGTTCTTGTATATGTGTGTGTGTGTGTATGTGTGTATATATGTATGTATATATATATATATATATATATATATATATATATATATATATATATATATATATATATATATATAAAATTACCGTCCACTGTACCGTGTTACCCTCCCAGGGACAGCTGCCTGGGTGCAGAGATGAATTAGATACTCCTTGCAAATAAATGCACTCACAGGTCTTTCTCAAGGTGAAAAAACAAAGCTTTCTTTAATGTAACGTTTTCAGGGATTTCTTCCCCTTCATCAGCATCTGAAAACGTTACATTAAAGAAAACGTTACATTAAAGAAAGCGTTACATTAAAGAACGCTTTGTTTTTTCACCTTGAGAAAGACCTGTGAGTGCATTTATTTGCAAGGAGTATATATATATATATATTGATTCAAAGAGAGCACTCTCACTTCCAAAGTTTTTAAATGCCAGGGTGCAAGCAGATATGTATATAAATGAAAGAAAGCACTCTCTGGTCTTTTGGTGAATATTTAATAAATCAAGCGTGACGTTTCGGGGACACACTCCCCTTCCTCAGACCTGATTTATTAAATATTCACCAAAAGACCAGAGAGTGCTTTCTTTCATATATTAATATATATATATATATATATATATATATATATATATATATATATATATATATATATATATATATATATATATATATATATGTGTGTATTAATCCAACAAGATGCACTCCATATCACAAAAGTCACAACTGCCAGGGTGCTTTATAATAAGTCCATATCGAATCACAGAGATAAGCACTCACTGGACTTGAAAATAAAACTTCACATTTATTTTCAAAGTTTTAAACACAGCATACTGTTTTGGAACTCCATAGGTCCATTTGTCAAATGCAATACATCCAAAACAAATATTACCTAAAGCCCGCTACCTATACATCCCCTTATATACATATTGATAAAAACAATTAATTCCTTACACCTGTTTGACCAAAATGCCATCTGCGTTATGTGAGCGTGTATTGAGGGCCGATGGCGCATGTGTGACGTCATCGCCGAGTTTCAGTTGATCCCATATTGCGTGTCAATCGACAACGCTATTCATTGACAACTGTCAAAATTATTGGGTTGCCTAGATACACACGCATGGCAGAACCATCAGTAGTAGTGCCGAGTTAGTGTACTTCACAGTATGCAACGTCAGACTCACAACAATATTATTAACAGTGTAGTGAGGACAATTTAATAATACATAAAACATAAAAACAGCCTATATTATGGAACTAGACATAGTGGTATATTTCTCATGCAAATCTATTTTGCTTCAAATGTTTGATGGGGTATGGTACAGAAACATAAAATTACTGAGGTGCCCAGAGCAAATGTTCAAAGTTCATGATGAGGAATAGTTGAATTTATAAATGGATAATGAGTGAGTTCTGCTGAATGACAGAAAAGTACTATCACTTCAGTTGTATAATATTATTGTTTACCAAAGAAAGGACTATAATCCAATATGGTGTTAAGGCCCCTCAGGGCCACTGTGTCTAGCATAAATATCCACTTTGATTCCATGCGCAGGAGTTTCTGGGCCCTATTGCACCCCTCCATAGAGGTGGTACTGTATATCTATTAACATAGTCCTTAAGCTTGACCGGGTGCTTATACCGTGCAAAGTGGAGAGCCACTGTCTGTTCCAAATGGCCTTTTTCTATAGCCTCCCTAATGGCAATCTAGGATTGGCCATGCGTTCACAGAAGGTGGTAGTCGTTTTCCCAACATACACCAGGGAACAGGGACAAGAAAGTAGATAGATCACATAGGTACACGTGCAAGTCAATCTATGATTGATTTTATACCTTCTGTTAAGGTGTGGATGTTGAAATGTTGACCCCCTTTGCATGCTGTGGCATGTAGTACATTCGCCCATTTAAAGCATCCCAACTTAGTGGGTTTGAGCCAGCATGTTTTTTTGGTAATATTTCACAGGATCTGTGTTTACCAGTATGTCCCTAAGATTGCTCACATGACGATATGCCATTCTTGGAGGTTGCATCTTTTGAAATGGGAGACCTCTGTCTTTTTTTCAGTAGTTCCCACATGGATTTATGTGTCATGTCAAATGTTGTGACAAAATTTAGCCTGTCCTCATTATTTGTTTGCTTAATCCTGTTAGCAAACAGTTCATCTTGGCTTTTAGTAAGAATTTTAGTCCTAGTTTCATGTACCAGTTTAGGGTTATAGCCACAGGGAATCAGCTTCTTTCCATCACATCCATCTAGTCCAGCATATATGGTACCTCAGTATTGTTCCTAACCACCCAAGTTATTTGAGAGGCTACAACCCCCCTCTTCTTATGTTCAGGATGACAAGTATGGGACTCAAGAAATTAGTTTCTATCTGTTAGCTTTGAAAATAGCGATGTGCCAAAGCAGCATTGCAAATCTTAATGGACCTTAAAAACATTGAGATCCAAGAAATTAATCTCATCACAGGAGAATTCAATTTTAAATTTTATTGGAGAATCCAGACAATTTAGATCCTTTACCCAAGTTTGTAATTCTATTTCCCTACCCCGCCACACCAAGGACACATTGTTGATGTAGCGGGTGTAGTAAACTACCTTCTGATGTAGATGTGGTTTCATAATAGATAGTACGTACCATGCCATGTAAAGATTAGCTTACGCAGGGGCCATGTTAGAGCCCATAGCGGTTCCCGAGGTCTGCAAATAAAAGTTGGACTTAAACCTAAAATAGTTTTGTTTAAACAAAAATTCATCAGCTCCAAAATAAATTCAATTGGAGGGCCTAAATAGCCAACATGATGCTAATGGCCTGAATACCACCCTCATGTGGAATGCATGTATAAAGACTTTCCACATCCATGGTAACCAAAATGTAATTTTGTTGTATCCAATTGGATGATTTAAGGATTTAAATCAGGGTCGCAGAGTCTTTCAAATAGGCAAAAGTATCTTTAACTGTTGACTAAAGAAAAGAATCAACATAAATAGCTATATTTGAAAAAAAGGAATCACGGACAGAAACTATAGGTCTACCGGGAGGGTTTGTAAGAGTTTTATGCACTTTTGGAAATACACTTTCAGATGGTAATATAAAATGATAAATTGTATATATAAAACAGCTCTGCAATACACTTTCATTATTTATTTTATTCTCTTTGCCTGTAATTCAATTCTGAAATTGTGAGCTTTTCAGTTCCTGTTAGAAATGGAAGTGCAGAACTCTGTTAAATCCAGCACAACCATTGGCTGTACACTCTAGTGACCTATTTATAACTGTCTCTAATTGGCCACAGCAGAGAAGGTAACATAAGTTACAACATGGCAGCTCCCAGTGTTTTATAGACACTAAAACTTTACACTTATTTTGTCACTTTTTAACCCCTTAATGACCGAGGACGTGCAGGGTACGTCCTCAAAAAAAAGGCAGTTAACGCCTGAGGACGTACCCTGCACGTCCTCGGTGTGGAAAGCAGCTGGAAGCGATCCTGCTCACTTCCAGCTGCTTTCCGGTTATTGCAGTGATGCCTCAATATGGAGGCATCCTGCAATAACAATGTATGGCCATCCGATGCAGAGAGAGCCACTCTGTGGCCCTCTCTGCACCGGAGATCGGTGGCTTCCTTCGTTAGTGGGTGGGAGCAGTACCGGGAGGCGGGTGGCGGCCATCGATGGCCCTGGAGATGTGCAGGGGGGCGGGATCGTGGGCGGGGGCGCGCACGTGCATGATAGGGAGGGGGCGGGCGCGTGCACGGGGAGGGAGCGGGTGGGAACGCTGCACTACAGAAAATAGCATTGGTAATAGGACAGGTTTATACCGCTAATAAAATTAAAAAAAAAGCTAAATCAGGGGGTGTTGGGTTGGTATGTGGGAGGGAAGCTACACTACAGAAAAAAAACTATGAAAAAAAAAACAGAAAACATTTTTTCTGCAAACTGGGTACTGGCAGATAGCTGCCAGTACCCAAGATGGCCCCCACAATGTCAGAGGGGGACGGTTAGAGAGGTGTTTGGGGGGGATCAGGGAGGTTGGGGGATAAGGGGGATACTACACAGCAGCATATGTAAATATGCTATACAATTTAAAAAAACAACAACAAAGATTCCCTTTATTTTTGTACTGGCAGACTTTCTGCCAGTACTTAAGATGGCGGGGACAATTGTGGGGTGGGGGAGGGAAGGGAGCTGTTTGGGAGGGATCAGGGGGTGTGATGTGTCAGATGGGAGGCTGATCTCTACACTAAAGCTAAAATTAACCCTGCAAGCTCCCTACAAGCTACCTAATTAACCCCTTCACTGCTAGACATAATACACTTGTGATGCGCAGGGGCATTTAGCGGCCTTCTAATTACCAAAAAGCAATGCCAAAGACATATATGTCTGCTATTTCTGAACAAAGGGGATCCCAGAGTAGCATTTACAGCCATTTGTGCCATAATTGCACAAGCTGCTTGTAAATGATTTCAGTGAGAAACCTAAAATTGTGAAAAATATTACGTTTTTTTTTTAATTTGATCGCATCTGGCGGTGAAATGGTGGCATGAAATATACCAAAATGGGCCTAGATCAATACTTTGGGTTGTCTACTACACTACATTAAAGCTAAAATTAACCCTAGAAGCTCCCTACATGCTCCCTAATTAACCCCTTCACTGCTGGGCATAATACACGTGTGGTGCGCAGTAGCATTTAGTGCCCTTCTAATTACCAAAAAGCAACAACAAAAGCCATACATGTCTGCTATTTCTGAACAAAGGGGATCCCAGAGAAGAATTTACAACCATTTATGCCATAATTGCACAAGTTGTTTGTAAATAATTTCAGTGAGAAACCTAAAGTTTGTGAACAAAATTGTGAAAAAGTGAAAAAAATGTTTTATTTGATTGCATTTGGCGGTGAAATGGTGGCATGAAATATACCAAAATGGGCCTAGATCAATACTTTGGGATGTCTTCTAAAAAAAAATATAGACATGTCAAAGGATATTAAGGGATTCCTGACAGATATCAGTGTTCCAATGTAACTAGCGCTAATTTTGAAAAAAAGGGGTTTGGAAATAGCAAACTGCTACTTGTATTTATTGCCCTATAACTTGCAAAAAAAGCAAAGAACATGTAAACATTGGGTATTTCTTAACTCAGGACAAAATTTAGAAACTATTTAGCATGGGTGTTTTTTGGTGGTTGTAGATGTGTAACAGATTTTGGGGGTCAAAGTTAGAAAAAGTATGTTTTTTCCATTTGTTTCTCATATTATATAATTTTTTTATGGTTAATTATAAGATATGATGAAAATAATGGTATCTTTAGAAAGTCCACTTAATGGCGAGAAAAACGGTATATAATATGTGTGGGTACAGTAAATGAGTAAGAGGAGAATTACAGCTAAACACAAACACTGCAGAAATGTAAAAATAGCCTTGGTCCCAAACGGACAGAAAATGGAAAAGTGCTGCGGTCATTAAGGGGTTAAACAACTAATGAAACTTTAAAAAATACATCTACATGTTACTCATGGACTAATCTTTTCTTTGAATGTATCATTCTATCTAGCATGTATTTAGTGTTTAATGTCCCTTTAATGCTCCACTTGTAATCTGGCCCTTAGTGTATCTGCATTTCTCAAGTTTCAAGTGGAGGGAAGAACAAGGGAGAACACAGCAGGAATCCTTAGGAAATGCTAAGACTTGATCACAATGATTTTTAAAACACTGACATTTGTGTGATGTAAATGAGTGTTGTGAGGCATGAATAACGTGATCTGAATTGGAGACACATTCTGGATTTATTTTGTCAGTGTCCTGCTAGGTGGTAGCTATCTGAGCTTATCTGTCACCTTTTTTTAGACAAGGTCTACAGTGGTTTCAGGATCAGAAGCATTTTTCTGTAAGTCCTTCCACCTATTGCACAAATAATAATACCTTCTCTTTGCACTGGAGTATACTCCTTTGCGCATAATAGTCTCTCTTTAAGGCTACCAAAAAAGGTAAGCTTCCTGTGTAATTTTTTTATTTTTTTTTATTTTGTACCTGTAAAAGAAATAGTTCCAAATGAAAATAGTGTGTATTTGATCATTTTTTTCTTTAATAACTATCGCCTAGATTACGAGTTTTGCGGTAACAGGGGTGCGGTGCTAACGAGAATTTTTTTTTAACGCTACCTTAAGACAACGCTGGTATTACAGGTTTTTTTCAACCCGGCGTTAGCCACAAAAAAGTGAGCGTAGAGCAGAATTTAGCTCCACATCTCACCTCAATACCAGCGCTGCTTACGGTAGCGGTAAGCTGGCTAAACGTGCTCATGCACGATTTCCCCATAGGAAGCAATGGGGCTGAGCCGGCTGGAAAAAAAACTAACGCCTGCAAAAAAGCAGCGTTTAGCTCCTAACGCGGCCCCATTGTTTCCTATGGGGAAAGGAATTTTATGTCTACACCTAACACCCTAACATGAACCCCGAGTCTAAACACCCCTAATCTTACACTTATTAACCCCTAATCTGCCGCCCCCGACATCGTCGCCACCTGCATTATAATTATTAACCCCTACTCTGCCGCTCCGGACACCGCCGCCACCTACATTATACTTATGAACCCCTAATCTGCTGCCCCCAACATCGCCGAACCGTACATTATATTTATTAACCCCTAATCTGCCCCCCAATGTCGCTGCAACCTAACTACATTTATTAACCCCTAATCTGCTGCCGCAAACGTCTCCGCCACTATAATAAAGTTATTAACCCCTAAACCTAAGTCTAAGCCTAACACCCCTAACTTAAATGTAATTTAAATAAATCTAAATAAAATAACTACAATTAAATTAATAACTCCAATTTAAAACTAAATACTTACCTATAAAATAAACCATAAGATAGCTACAATATAATTAATAATTACATTGTAGCTATTTTAGGATTTATTTTTATTTTACAGGCAAGTTTGTATTTATTTTAAAGGGACAGTCTTGTCCAAAAAAAACTTTCATGATTCAGATAGGGCATGTAATTTTAAACAATTTTCCAATTTACTTTTATCACCAATTTTTCTTTGTTCTCTTGGTATTCTTAGTTGAAAGCTTAAACTAGGAGGTTCATATGCTAATTTCTTAGACCTCTTAAGAATGCATTTTAACAGGTTTTTCACCACTAGAGGGTGTTAGTTCATGTTTTTCATATAGATAACACTGTGCTCGTGCATGTGAAGTTACCTGGGAGCCATCACTGATTGGCTAAACTGCAAGTCTGTCAAAAGAACAAATAAAGGGGCAGTCTGCAGAGGCTTAGATACAAGATAATCACAGAGGTAAAAAATATATAAATATAACTGTGTTGGTTATGCAAAACTAGGGAATGGGTAGACAAGGGATTATCTATCTTTTAAAACAATAACAATTCTGGTGTAGACTGTCCCTTTAACTAGGTAGAATAGTTATTAAATAGTTATTAACTATTTAATAACTACCTAGCTAAAATAAATACAAAAGTGCCTGTAAAGTAAAACCTAACATAAGTTACAATTACACCTAACACTACACTATAATTAAATTAATTACCTAAACTATCTACAATTAAATACAATTAAATTAAAGTACGAAAAACAACAAACAAACAAATACAATTATCTAAATTACGGAACCCCCCCCCCCCACTAAATTACAGAAAATAAAAAATTAATTACAACAGTTTTAAACTAATTACACCTACTCTAATCCCCCTAATAAAATAAAAAAGCCCCCAAAATAATAAAATTCCCTACCCTATATTAAATTGCAAATAGCCCTTAAAAGGGCCTTTTGCGGGGCATTGTCCCAAAGTAATCAGCTCTTTTACCTGTAAAGAAAAATACAATACCCCCCAACATTAAAACCCACCACCCACATCCCCAACCCTACTCTAAAACCCACCTAATCCCCCCTTAATATAACCTAACACTACCCCCTTGAAGATCACCCTACCTTGAGCCGTCTTCACCCAGCCAGGCACAAGTGGACCTCCAGAGGGGCAGAAGTCTTCATCCGATCCGGCCAGAAGAGGACATCCAGACCGGCAGAAGTCTTCATCATAGAATCCTATCAGCCAATCGGAATTAAGGTAGGAAAATTCCTATTGGCTGATGCAATCAGCCAATAGAATTGAGCTTGCATTCTATTGGCTGATTGGAACAGCCAATTGAATGCAAGCTCAATCCTTTTGACTGATTGGATCAGCCAATAGGATTGAACTTCAATCCTATTTTCTGATTGCATCAGCCAATAGGATTTTTTCCTACCTTAATTCCAATTGGCTGATAGGATTCTATCAGCCAATCGGAATTGAAGGGACGCCATCTTGGATGCCATCACTTAAAGGAACCTTCATTCTTCAGTCGCCGTCGGATGGAAGAGGATGCTCCGCGTCGGATGTCTTCAAGATGGACCCACTCCGCTCCGGATGGAAGAAGATAGAAGATGCCATCTGGATGAAGACTTCTGCCCCTCTGGAGGTCCACTTGTGCCCGGCTGGGTGAAGACGGCTCAAGGTAGGGTGATCTTCAAGGGGGTAGTGTTAGGTTTTATTAAGGGGGATTGGGTGGGTTTTAGAGTAGGGTTGGGTGTGTGGGTGGTGGGTTTTAATGTTGGGGGGTATTGTATTTTTCTTTACAGGTAAAAGAGCTGATTACTTTGGGGCAATGCCTCGCAAAAGGCCCTTTTAAGGGCTATTTGTAATTTAGTATAGGGTAGGGTTTTTTTTTTATTTTGGGGGGCTTTTTTATTTTATTAGGGGGATTAGAGTAGGTGTAATTAGTTTAAAACTTTTGTAATTATTATTTTTTCTGTAATTTAGTGTTTGTTGTTTTTCGTACTTTAGTTTATTTTATTTAATTGTAATTAATTGTAGTTAGTTTAGGTAATTAATGTAATTATAGTGGTAGTGTTAGGTGTAATTGTAACTTAGGTTAGGTTTTATTTTACAGGTACTTTTGTATTTATTTTAGCTAGGTAGTTATTAAATAGTTAATAACTATTTAATAACTATTGTACCTAGTTAAAATAAATACAAAGTTGCCTGTAAAATAAAAATAAACCCTAAGATAGCTACAATGTAAGTATTAGTTATATTGTAGCTAGCTTAGGGTTTATTTTATAGGTAAGTATTTAGTTTTAAATAGGAATTATTTATTTAATTGTAGTAATTTTATTTTGTTTTAAGTCAATTATATTTATGTTAGGGGGGTTAGACTTAGGTTTAGGGGTTAATAAATTTAATATAGTAGTGGAGACGTTGGGGGCGGCAGATAAAGGGTTAATAAATGTAGATATGTGTTGGCGACGTTGGGGGCGGCAGATAAGGGGTTAATAAATGTAGATAGGTGGCGGCGATGTCCGTTCGGCAGATTAGGGGTTAAATAATTTATTAAAGTGTTTGAGATGTGCGGGGGGCCTCGGTTTGGGGGTTAATAGGTAGTTTATGGGTGTTAGTGTACTTTGTAGCACTTTAGTTAAGAGTTTTATGTTACGGCGTTAGCCCATAAAACTCTTAACTACTGACTTTTAAATGCAGTATTAGTCTTGACAGGAGAGGGTGTACTGCTCACTTCTTCCAAGACTCATAATAGCAGCGTTAGGCAAATCACATTAAAAAGATAGGATACGCAATTGACGTAAGGGGATTTGCGGTAAGCTCGAGTCGTGGAAGAAAAGTGAGACTCTTAATACCAGCGGCCGTTAAAAAGCAGCGTTGGGACCCCTCAACACTGCTTTTTAAGGCTAACGCAAGACTCGTAATCTAGCCGTAAGTGTCTCGAGAGACCCATAATCCCTTCCATGAAGTCAGCAAAAGGCCAGTTTAGATAAATATGTTTGCTTTTTGTTTTTTTAATTATGCTTAATACACTCATTAGCTATTTATAAGCTCTCACTTCCATCAAGATTTAGTTTTATTTGATGAACTAACGTGTTTTTTAATTCAGATGAAATACAAACTTTTCATAACACATATTTATACATTTATATCATGGTTAAAATGTGGAACCGTATGCCTATCAGTGAGAGTGCAGGGTGCACTGAAATCCTGTAGCTAAAAAGTTTTTATCATCAACTATCATGAAAAATGTAATTATATACTATAATACTTAAATTTCAAATTGTTCAAAAACTTTACACTGCATACTGTAGAATTCATTCTCATTGGCTGACAGGGACAACTGCTCAAGTCATTTTGATTGATAAGAATACACCTCCATTAGTCTGCTAGGAAAAATGTTAATAGTTTTTAGAATGTGGTATATTAAATGGTATGTATGATCACCTGTGAATTGAATTACCAAAATATAACTGCAACTCCCAATATCCTTTTGAATAACCTATCATTTTAAGATATTATAGCTGTGCAGTTGTACAGTCTTGTTTGTGTTCAATCAGGTATTCTAATGGAATTTTTCAAATGTTTATTCTTTTTAATGGCCAAACAAAGTTGGCTGAAATTTGTTAGTTACCTTAAATCATTACTATTGCCTTATGTCCTGTAGTTTTATTATTTTTTTTAATTATGCAGAATTTTTTTTTTTATTATTATTATTATTATGTCATGTAAGATTTTTAGTTGGTGCTGTAGCAGACATTGGTGTATCATTTGTTTTTGATGATGTTATTTAGGAAGGCAGAAATGGCTAAAAGAGCAAAATTATCCACTTCTTAAATCATAAAAATTAGTTCAGTAGAACAGAAGAAAAAAAGCTACAACAGATGGTTTAACTTAAACGTTTTTCATACAGAGGAATTCAACTATTATCTGTCTTTAATGAGGTTGAAAATTGAAGGGACATGAAACCAAACCTACAATTGTATCTAATTTGCTTTATTCTTTTGTTATTCTTTGTTCACTGCTGGAAGCTTGCTGAACACATCTGGTGGTGAACCAATTATAAGAGTCATATATGTGCATTGCTGCTCCTGAGCCTACCTAAGTATGCTTTTCAACAAAGGATACCAAGCGAATGAAACAAAATGTATGGCCTGTCTGAATAATGAAATAAAATGCTGGGTTTCATGTCCCTTTAAACTTTTTATATAAGCATCCTATATATCAGCATGTAATTAAGTTCTGCTGTGCAAAATATCTGCAAACAAGATAAATGTTTTAAAAAATAGGAATTTCTTTAGAAAATACTAATTATCTAAACTAAGCTAAGACTAGAGAATGCATTTAGAGTTCATGCTGGAATGCAAACAATTATTTTCAGACTTAAATTACAAGAAAGGGGGCAAATAAAATAAATACAAGTTAAAGTGAAGGTAAACTTGCCTTGATGCCGATCCAGTTTGTCATTCTTTGTTTAAAATCAGTATGACTTTCATTCATCAAACCTTCTAAATTTTAGTGTAATTCGAGTTATTAGCGTTTTAAATCAATTACTGCTGGTACACAAATTCAGCCCGTTTTTGTTTAGTTTGTGTTTTGGCTATATCACATGTTTCTGTTATCCAATTGATGATCTGGCCGTTAGGCGGCCTTCACTCCATATCACCCGCCTCCTTTATCTCTGCGCATGCCTCCTTAATCTCTGCGCATGCGCTATTCTGCGCTATTCTTTATTATTTATATTAAATCCCTTGCGCGCTCCCGTTTCTCTTTTGCATAATGGCCTCGCATGCGCAGTACAGTTGAATCCCCGATTTGTGCAGGCGTGGTTGATCAGAGCATCTGATCTGATCATCGTGCACACGATTTTGAGAGACGTAATAGAGCGGGTGGGACCGCTCTATACGCCACAGACCAACAAAGCAGGAACTAAAGAGAGGGAGGAGTCGCCATCAAAACCATAGCGTTTAGATAATTGTATGTACATTGATAATTTTAAAAGTAATAGAAAGTATAATTTAGCGATCAGATTATGCTAATAATAAGTAATGAATTTATGTATTTAAAAGCTTACAACTTTACCTTCACTTTAAGGTATTTTACAAAGGGTTTGATATACACATTTTATTGTGAGTTTAATTTGGATTTTTAGATCTATTTATAGCAAGCATGAACAAAAAATTGTATTCTGATCAGCTTCATTTTAAACACAATTTCACCTGACCATAGGAAAATTTATATGGTGATTCTGGACAAAAGCATTTTAAGATTATTTAAGATTTATGGGTGATTTGAGTTAAGAAATGAAGGGGCTAATTCCAATCTTTCCAAAATTCTCATTCAATATAAAATAAACAAATATATATTTTTTTTTTAAAAAAAGCCCTTTTTGCCAAAACAATCACAATGTTTCCAAGTCAAACACAGCATTTAATCTCAATTTCTCTATAATGGCACCACTAAAAAGTGAAATGGGCTGCTGGGGTTAACGGAGCCCATGTGTGTTAATATCAGACCTGTAGAGAGATCTCCCCATCATCATTCCAGTTGCCTTGCTAGTAGCCTTCTTATCCTGGCATCAGGTGAAATGATAGGTAGGAATTATGACAGGCAGGCAGATTATACACAGGAACAGGATAAGCCAAACTCACAGTCAGATTCAAAGTCAGGGTCAGCAACAGGAAACAGAATATCTCAGTACCAAGGGTTAAAGCAAATCAAGGTCAAGGTCCAAGCCAGATCCGCAACAATAACAGATGGCAGAGGTACCAGAGGGAAATCTGAGAGCAGATAGAGAGATAGGTCAAAGGTCAGCAACAAGTAATCCAATAACTTCAGTAAAGAGCACCCAGGTAGCACAAAGCAAAAACCTATACAAAGAGGAAACAGGAAGCACTTTATAAAGGAACTATGGTGCCAAACCAAAGTGGGACTTGGAATACAAAAGAAATAGTAGCTTGTCTGCACTAAGTATAGATAAAACACACCTGTGTTATAACTCAATAGAGTGCTTGCATAAAACTATAGCATGTGTGGCTTATATAATAATAGCACCCTAGTTTCTATATCTAAAGTGCTCCTGTGCTAAACTCAACGGTGCACCTGCACTAGGGCAAAGAAAATCAGCAGCACATGCACAAATCAGTTTGAAATTGACAGTGCACCCGAATCACACAGAGCACCTCCTGCAGGTAGTCTAACAGTCTTTAACAATCTGAATACTGTTTGTATATGGTCATGATGGAAATTCTGAGCATATTTGCTCTATTATTTTTTTTTTTACTTTATATTTTAAAATAATTTATTTATTTTGTATTCATTGAAAAAAAACTTATTTTCCAGTTTGGAGAAATTTTCATCTAAAATTAACTGTGTGGGAAATTAATTTCCATCACAAGAAAAGTGGCTACAACTTATTTCATGTTTAATACTCTAAATTGTGAAACCTTTAAATGACGAGGTTTAAAATATTGGCAAAAGTTCCAAATCTCACTATAAAGAACAAGGTTGAAATCAATTACTGTAAAAATATGGCAGCACAAGATTCTAAATATTGTTAATCATAATTTTTCAAAACAACGTTTTTTGGGAGATATGTTTATTGTAAAAACCTGTTCAAATGATCTTGATTGCCAATAAAGACCAGAATGGTAAACAGTTAAATCCTGATTATAAAAATGTAATTGACTATAGAAATCCAGTTTCAGAAATGAAAGTGCTATAGTTTACAATCATGAAAATGCAAGTATGAAATATTCTAAATTAACTAAACTAAATTACAAAAAATAAAAAAAAGATTACAAGATATTTAAGCTAATTACACCTATTCTAAGCCCCCTAATAAAATAATAAACCCCCAAAATAAAAAAAATTCCCTGCCCTATTCTAAATTCAACAAATTTCAAAGCTCTTTACCTTACCAGCCCTTAAAAGGGCCTTTTGTGGGGCATGCCCCAAAGAATTCAGCTCTTTTGCATACAAGAAATACAATACCCCCCCCCCATTACAACACACCACCCACATACCCCTATTCTAAACCCACCCAAACCCCCCTTAAAAAAGCCTAACACTACCCCCCTGAAGATCTCCCTACCTTGTCTTCACCACACCGGGCCGAACTCCTGATCCGATCCGGGCGATGTCTTCCTCCAAGCGGCAAAGAAGAATTCTTCCTCCGGCGATGTCTTCCTCCAAGCGGCAAAGAAGAATTCTTCCTCCGGCGACGTCTTCCTCCAAGCTGCAGCAAAGTCTTCATTCTTCCGGCGGCATCTTCAATCTTCTTTCTTCGCTCCGCCGCCGCGGAGCATCCATCCCGGCCGACTGCTGAACTTGGAATGATGTACCTTTAAATGACGTCATCCAAGATGGCGTCCGCCTAATTCCGATTGGCTGATAGGATTCTATCAGCCAATCGGAATTAAGTTAAAAAAATCTGATTGGCTGATTGAATCAGCCAATCAGATTCAAGTTCAATCCGATTGGCTGATCCAATCAGCCAATCAGATTGAGCTCGCATTCTATTGGCTGTTCCGATCAGCCAATAGAATGCGAGCTCAATCTGATTGGCTGATCCAATCAGCCAATCGGATTGAACTTGAATCTGATTGGCTGATTCAATCAGCCAATCAGATTTTTTTAACTTAATTCCGATTGGCTGATAGAATCCTATCAGCCAATCGGAATTCGGCGGACGCCATCTTGGATGACGTCATTTAAAGGTACATCATTCCAAGTTCAGCAGTCGGCCGGGATGGATGCTCCGCGGCGGCGGAGCGAAGAAAGAAGATTGAAGATGCCGCCGGAAGAATGAAGACTTTGCTGCCGCTTGGAGGAAGACGTCGCCGGAGGAAGAATTCTTCTTTGCCGCTTGGAGGAAGACATCGCCGGAGGAAGAATTCTTCTTTGCCGCTTGGAGGAAGACATCGCCCGGATCGGATCAGGAGTTCGGCCCGGTGTGGTGAAGACAAGGTAGGGAGATCTTCAGGGGGGTAGTGTTAGGCTTTTTTAAGGGGGGTTTGGGTGGGTTTAGAATAGGGGTATGTGGGTGGTGGGTTGTAATGGGGGGGGGGTATTGTATTTCTTGTATGCAAAAGAGCTGAATTCTTTGGGGCATGCCCCACAAAAGGCCCTTTTAAGGGCTGGTAAGGTAAAGAGCTTTGAAATTTGTTGAATTTAGAATAGGGCAGGGAATTTTTTTTATTTTGGGGGTTTATTATTTTATTAGGGGGCTTAGAATAGGTGTAATTAGCTTAAATATCTTGTAATCTTTTTTTTATTTTTTGTAATTTAGTGTTTGTTTTTTTTTGTAATTTAGTTTAGTTAATTTAATTGTATTTTTAGATAGATGTTAGTAGTTTATTAAATTTATTGATAGTGTAGGTGTATTTGTAACTTATGTTAGGATTTATTTTACAGGTAATTGGGTAATTATTTTAACTAGGTAGATATTAAATAGTTAATAACTATTTAATATCTATTATACCTAGTTAAAATAATTAACAATTTACCTGTAAAATAAATATTAACCCTAACATAGCTACAATGTAATTATTAATTATATTGTAGCTATCTTAGGGTTTATTTTATAGGTAAGTATTTAGATTTAAATAGGAACATTTTAGTTTATAAATGAATTAGATTAATTTAATATAAATTTAGTTAGGGTTAGATAGAGTTAATATAGTTAATATAAATACTATAGTAACTATATTAACCCTAATATAATTAGGGTTAATATAGTTAATATATATAATGTAATACCTATATTAACTATAATATACTTAGGGTTAATATAGATAATATAGCTGGCGGCGGGGTAGGTAGATTAAATTAGGGGTTAATCATTTTAATAGAGATGGCGGCGGTGTAAGGGGCTTACATTAGGGGTTAATAATTTTAATATAGATGGCGGCGGTGTTAGGGGCTCACTTTAGGGGGTTATAGATATAATATAGCTGGCGGCGGGGTACGGGAGCGGCGGTTTAGGGGTTAATAATTTTATTAGGTTGCGGCGGGGTAAAGGAGCGGCGGTTTAGGGGTTAATAGCATTTTTATTGTTAGGCTAGTGAGGGGGGATAGCGGATAGAGGGTTAGACGTGTCGGGCTATGTTAGGGAGGCGTGTTAGACAGTGCGGGCTATGTTAGGGAGGCGTGTTAGACAGTGCGGGTGTTTTAGACTTTAGTCAGGTTTTATAGGCGCCGGCAGTTTCTAACGTGGCGCAAGTCACTGGCGACGCCAGAAATTTGTACTTACGCAGATTTCTGGACATCGCTGGTTTGTCAGACTTACGGCACGTTAGCATCTGACGGCGACCTATATGGGATGGCTCGAGTTGCGAGCTGAAACTGCGGGCGACGCCGGTTCCCTCGCTTGCGCCGCAAACTGCGATCGATATCGGATCGCGCCCTGAGCTGCTAAAGGCAGCTCACGGCAGAACGCAATTTGGCTGAGAGGTGACGTTTCCACCTCTTAGCCAATAGCAGTGCGGGAAATACAGCTTGGCACCGCAAAACCTGGCGCCAAGCTGTATTTCCCGCACACGGCTATTGGCTAAGAGGTGGAAACGTCACCTCTCAGCCAAATAGCGTTCTGCCGTGGGCTGCCTTTAGCAGCTCAGCTCAGCGAACGCTGCTAACAAATAAAGGGGCTTTCAGAATGAAGAATTTTATACTTCATGAATGAAAGTCCCCTTTATTTGTTACGATTGTAAATCCTAGCGTTTCCCAAACGCTAGGATTTACCATCACTTTAATGGAAACTGATCCAATCAGCAGTGCTAATCGCACGACTCAGCTGTTTGACTAGGGCTTCTGATTGAATTATCATCAGTTTCTGCTTAGAACCAGCAGTTTTCTGCAGGACTCAAGTGGTACTTCTACTTTGTATTTAAGCCCTTTATGGGGTTAAACGCATAAAGGTGTTGGGTCACTAGTCTTAGATTGCCTCGTTTTTATCTTTAACTCTTTTTAAGTTTTTTTCTTTTTTTGCATGTTTGAGTAGACTGTTGATTGAGGGATTTTTTTTATTTTTTATTTATTTATTTATTTTTGTGTAACATTTACGCCTAGATTTAGAGTTTGGCGGTTGCCGTCAAAACCAGCGTTAGAGGCTCCTAACGCTGGTTTTGGTCTACCGCTGGTATTTAGAGTCGTGTAGGTAAGGGTCTAACGCTCACTTTCCAGCCGCGACTTTTCCATACCGCAGATCCCCTTACGTCAATTGCGTATCCTATCTTTTCAATGGGATCTTTCTAACGCCGGTATTTAGAGTCATGGCTGAAGTGAGCGTTAGAAATCTAACGACAAAACTCCAGCCGCAGAAAAAAGTCAGGAGTTAAGAGCTTTCTGGGCTAATGCCGGTTCATAAAGCTCTTAACTACTGTGCTCTAAAGTGCACTAACACCCATAAACTACCTATGTACCCCTAAACCGAGGTCCCCCCACATCGCCACCACTCTATTAAATTTTTTTAACCCCTAATCTGCCGACCGCACACCGCCGCCACCTACGTTATCCCTATGTACCCCTAATCTGCTGCCCCTAACACCGCCGACCCCTATATTATATTTATTAACCCCTAATCTGCCGCCCCCAACGTCACCTCCACCTACCTACAATTATTAACCCCTAATCTGCCGACCGGACCTCACCGCCACTATAATAAATGTATTAACCCCTAATCCGCCTCACTCCCGCCTCAATAACCCTATAATAAATAGTATTAACCCCTAATCTGCCCTCCCTAACATCGCCGACACCTAACTTCAAGTATTAACCCCTAATCTGCCGACGGACCTCACCGCTACTCTAATAAATGTATTAACCCCTAAAGCTAAGTCTAACCCTAACCTAAGTTAAATATAATTTAAATCTAACGAAATAAATTAACTCTTATTAAATAAATTATTCCTATTTAAAGCTAAATACTTACCTGTAAAATAAACCCTAATATAGCTACAATATAAATTCTAATTATATTGTAGGTATTTTAGGGTTTATATTTATTTTACAGGCAACTTTGTATTTATTTTAACCAGGTACAATAGCTATTAAATAGTTAAGAACTATTTAATACCTACCTAGTTAAAATAATTACAAAATTACAAAATTACCTGTAAAATAAATCCTAACCTAAGTTACAATTAAACCTAACACTACACTATCAATAAATTAATTAAATAAAATACCTACAATTATCTACAATTAAACCTAACACTACACTATCAATAAATAAATGAAATAAAATACCTACAAATAAATACAATTAAATAAACTAACTAAAGTACAAAAAATAAAAAAAGCTAAGTTACAAAAAATAAAAAAATTAATTACAAACATAATAAAAATATTACAACAATTTTAAGCTAATTACACCTACAAAGACCCCCAAAATAAAAAAAATGCCCTACCCTATTCTAAAATTAAAATAGAAAAGCTCTTTTACCTTACCAGCCCTTAAAAGGGCCTTTTGCGGCCAATCAGATTTTTCCTACCTTAATTCCGATTGGCTGATAGAATCCTATCAGCCAATCGGAATTCGAGGGACGCCATCTTGGATGATGTCATTTAAAGGAACCTTCATTCGGACTTAGGACGTCGCAAGAAGAGGATGGATCCGCGCCGGAGGTCTTCAACATGGAGCCGCTTGTCACCGCTTGGAAGAAGATGGTTGCCGGTCCAGATCTACTCTTCTGCCCGGATAGCATGAAGACTTTGGAACCTCTTCTGGACCTCTTCAGCCGTCGCTTGATAGAAGACTTCAGCCGGATGATGGATCTCCAGCCCCCGCTTGGGCTTGGATGAAGATTTCGGAGCCTGGAGCGATCGGTGATACCTGGCATGGTGAAGACAAGGTAGGAAGATCTTCAGGGGCTTAGTGTTAGGTTTATTTAAGGGGGGTTTGGGTTAGATTAGGGGTATGTGGGTGGTGGGTTGTAATGTGGGGGGTGTATTGTATGTTTTTTTTTACAGGCAAAAGAGCTGAATTCTTTGGGGTATGCCCCGCAAAAGGCCCTTTTAAGGGCTGGTAAGGTAAAAGAGCTTTTCTATTTTAATTTTAGAATAGGGTAGGGCTTTTTTATTTTGGGGGGCTTTGTTATTTTATTAGGGGGCTTAGAGTAGGTGTAATTAGCTTAAAATTGTTGTAATATTTTTATTATGTTTGTAATTAATTTTTTTATTTTTTGTAACTTAGCTTTTTTTATTTGTTGTACTTTAGTTAGTTTATTTAATTGTATTTATTTGTAGGTATTTTATTTCATTTATTTATTGATAGTGTAGTGTTAGGTTTAATTGTAGATAATTGTAGGTATTTTATTTAATTAATTTATTGATAGTGTAGTGTTAGGTTTAATTGTAACTTAGGTTAGGATTTATTTTACAGGTAATTTTGTAATTATTTTAACTAGGTAGGTATTAAATAGTTCTTAACTATTTAATAGCTATTGTACCTGGTTAAAATAAATACAAAGTTGCCTGTAAAATAAATATAAACCCTAAAATACCTACAATATAATTAGAATTTATATTGTAGCTATATTAGGGTTTATTTTACAGGTAAGTATTTAGCTTTAAATAGGAATAATTTATTTAATAAGAGTTAATTTATTTCGTTAGATTTAAATTATATTTAACTTAGGTTAGGGTTAGACTTAGCTTTAGGGGTTAATAAATGTATTAGAGTAGCGGTGAGGTCCGGTCGGCAGATTAGGGGTTAATACTTGAAGTTAGGTGTCGGCGATGTTAGGGAGGGCAGATTAGGGGTTAATACTATTTATTATAGGGTTAGTGAGGCGGATTAGGGGTTAATACATTTATTATAGTAGCGGTGAGATCCGGTCGGCAGATTAGGGGTTAAATATTGTAGGTAGCTGGCGGCGACGTTGTGGGGGGCAGATTAGGGGTTAATAAATATAATATAGGGGTCGGCGGTGTTAGGGGCAGCAGATTAGGGGTACATAGAGATAACGTAGGTTGCGGCGGTGTACGGAGCGGCAGATTAGGGGTTAATAATAATATGCAGGGGTCAGCGATAGCGGGGGTGGCAGATTAGGGGTTAATACGTGTAAGGTTAGGGGTGTTTAGACTCGGGGTACATGTTAGGGTGTAAGGTGCAGACTTAGGAAGTGTTTCCCCATAGGAAACAATAGGGCTGCGTTAGGAGCTTAACGCTGCTTTTTTGCAGGTGTTAGGTTTTTTTTCAGCTCAAACTGCCCCATTGTTTCCTATTGGGGAATCGTGCACGAGCACGTTTTTTAAGCTGGCCGCGTCCGTAAGCACCGCTGGTATCGAGAGTTGCAGTGGCGGTAAATTATGCTCTACGCTCCTTTTTTGGAGCCTAACGCACTGAAAACGCAGCCATTCTGTGAACTCTAAATACCAGCAGTATTTAAAAGGTGCGGGGGGAAAAAAGCATGCGTTAGCTACGTGGGTCGTTACCGACAAATCTCTAAATCTAGCCGTTAGAGGTTTTTTGTGATGCCAGAAGCATTCACAATGGGACTCATTCTATAATGATTGTAAAGGAAAATGTCTGAACTCCCAGATGTGATTAGGGCCAGATAAAACATGTACTGTTGACGGTTTAATGTTTTGCAAAATATGTCGTCCAGAAAAGGAACACTACTCATGTGTAATAATTTCTTTTTTTCTCTACCATATATGTAAATTAACAAGACATAAAGCTATATTTACCAAGCTCAGAGCTAGCCTGAAACGCTAGGTAAGTAGCAGCAATCTTTAGACCACTGCTACTTAATATCTCCATGGCACTTTAGGTGCAGGATAGCAATTATTACGAACCAATTGGATTGGGATGATTGAAACTTCCTTCTTGTGCCCGATTGGCAATGCGCAAGTAGGGGGCGGCATTGCATAACCAGTGAATTGTGCAATGTTAAAGGGCCAGTAAACCTAAAAAATAATGTTATATAATTCTGCACATAGTGCAGAATTATATAACATTATATTAGCAGCAGCTTTATAAAACCTAATTTTCCCTTTAAATTTTTATAAAAAATGACAGTTTTTCAGACCCGCTCTCTGTGCTCTTCTGAGCTGGTCTGTTTTTAACAAAGAGCGCATCTGGCCAGCTGTTTAGTCACAGCCCGGCCCGACCGCGCCATTATACTCAGTGCAGCTCACTCCTGCTCTGTCTGACAGCGTGAGCGAGCCGCACTAAGTATAATGGCGCGGACAAAACCATGCTTGAGATGGAATTTCATTAAATATGCAACAGGTTATGACTGCAAGTCTGTGTTTAGAGATACGTATAATAGGCCTTGGAAGTGACTTAGAAACAGTGAATGTGATAGCCCTCCCTTCTTTAGTAAAACAATGAGTAGTTTGCTGAAAAAGTGCAGGAAAGGAGATTTAATTTCCTGTAATGTAAACGTTTTTTGTATTTAACCTAACCAGAAACTAATTAAGTTACCAGTCATCTGTGTGACAAAATAAATAACAATGAAATATCATCATAATAGCTCCCTACTTTTAATCTAAATAGAAAATAAACAGCAAACGGGTATGTAATTCTAAGCTAAATAATTTATACTGCTGAGCCTAGTAGTTAGTGAAATCGCTTTTGCTGTTGTGGCTCATAATTCAAAATAATTCATCTCTCTCTAAGGGGGATATTTATCAAAGTCTCAACTGCAAATACGCTGGAATTCTGCAGCTTAATTGTTGTGAGATTGATTTGACCTAATTATCAAAGCCTACGGACCGGCAAATGTTGAAATTTGTGATGTATAATACGATCCGCCGGTCTCAATCTGACGCAGATCGATGATTACGTTATTACAGATGTTCCGAATACACATTCGGCTCTATCTGACACTTTTTCCCAGTTATCAAACTTCTAACAGGTACACTCACGGCTATTCCGGCCAAGCGTACCTGGTTTTCAATCCGCCACCCTGGAGGCCGCGGATGCCATAGAAAACAATGGGAGTCTGAAAGCAGTGAAAGCTTATGTTCGATGCTGCCAGATAAATCATTGATTTCTATATTAGAAAACAAGTTACGTTTACACCTAACAACCTAACATAATCCCTGAGTCTAAACACCCCTAATCTGCCGCCCCCGACATTGCTGCAACTTAAATAAAATGTATTAACCCCTATTCTGCTGCTCCCCAACACCATCGCCACTAAATAAGCGTATTAACCCCTAAACCTCTGGCCTCCCACATCACCACTACTAACTAAACCTATTAACCCCTAAACCGTCAGCCCCCCACAACCCCCAAACTTTAAATTAAAATTACAACATCCCTATCTTCAAATAAATTTAAACTTACCTGTACAATTAAAATAAAATATTTTAAAATATTAAAGGGACACTGTACCCAAAATTTTTCTTTCGTGATTCAGATTGAGCATGAAATTTTAAGCAACTTTCTAATTTACTCCCATTAGCAAATTTTCTTCATTCTTTTGGTATCTTTATTTGAAATGCAAGAATGTAAGAATGTTTAGATGCCGGCCCATTTTTGGTGCACAACCTGGGTTGTCCTTGCTGACTGGTGGATAAATTCATCCACCAATAAAAAAGTGCTGTCCAGAGTACTGAAACCAAAAAAAAGCTTAGATACCTTCTTTTTCAAATAATGATAGCAAGAGAACGAAGAAAAATTGATAATAGGAGTAAATTAGAAAGTTGCTTAAAATTGCATGCTCTTTCTGAATTACAAAAGATAAAATTTGGGTTCAGTGTCCCTTTAATTAACCTACCCTAACTATTATACTACAATTAAATTACCAATTAAATTAACTAAATTACATATTAAAAACCCTAACCCTACTCAAATTATTTAAATATACTATTAAACCTTATTACAAATTACTAAATTACAGGGAAAAAACACTAAATTACAAAAAAAAAAAAAACACTAAATTACGGGGCCTTTTGTGGGGCATTGCCCCAAAGAAATCAGCTCTTTTACCTGTAAAAAAAATTAAAATACAAACACCCCCCAACAGTAAAACCCACCACCCAACCAACCAACCTCCCCAAATAAAAAACCTATATAAAATAAACTAAGCTCCCCATTGCCCTGAAAACGCATTTGTATGGGCATTACCCTTAAAAGGGCATTTAGCTTTTTTACATGCCCAGACCCTAATCTAAAAATAAAACCCACCCAAAAAACCCTTAAAGAAACCTAACACTAACCCCCGACGATTCAATTACAGTTATTGAAGTCCCACTTGAAGGATCCATCCAGCCGCCAAGAAGTCTTCATCCAGATGGCCTCTTCGATCTTCATCTAGCAGGCGAAATCCTCATCCAGGTGGCAAGAAGTCTTCATCCAGATGGCATCTTCTATCTTCCTCCATCCGGTGCAGAGCGGGTCCATCCTGAAGCATCCTCTTCATACAGTCGCCGCCATAAACTGGAACTTCAATGCAAGTGACGTCATCCAAGATGGCGTCCATTGCATTCCTATTGGCTGAAAGATTTCAATCAGCCAATTAGAGCTGCTCAAATCCTATTGGTGTTTTTTTATTTTTCATAATTTAGTGTTTGTTTGTTTTTGTAACTTAGTTTTTGTAACTTAGTTCTGTAATTTGTAATAAGATTTAATAGTATATTTAAATAATTTGAGTAGGTTTAGGGTTTTTTAATCTGTAATTTAGTTAATTTAATTGGTAGGTAAATTTAATTGTAGTATAATAGTTATTTTAAAATAGTTTATTTTAATTCTACAGGTAAGTTTAAATTTATTTGAAGATAGGGATGTTGTCATTTTAATTTAAAGTTAGCGGGTTGTTAGGTTTAGAGGTTAATAGCTTAATTTAGTTTATGGCGATGTGGGGGGCTGACAGTTTAGGGGTTAATAGGTTTAGTTAGTGGTAGTGATGTGGGAGGTCAGAGGTTTAGGGGTTAATATGTTTATTTAGGTTGTGGCGGGGTCGGGGAGCGGCAGGATAGGGGTTAATAACTTTATTTAGGTTGCGGCAGGGTTGGGGAGCGGCGGTATAGGGGTTGATACATTTATTTAGGTTGTGGCGGGGTCAGGGAGCGGCGGGATAGAGATTAAACATTTTAGTATAGTGGTGGCCTTTAGTGACAGGGTATAAATAAAGTTTGGAAAAAGCCGAATAGATGCGTTATCGATGACTGCTAGTTAACAACAGTCTGATGCTCATCGCCCCGTACTCGGTGTGCGTCTTTTTGCCGGCTTTTTTCATAACTAAGGAGAGCGTATTGTGATAGGCGGCTGCGATGTTAGGCGAGCATAATGGTGCTGGTGAATGGAACAAAGTTGAGGCTTTGATAAATATCCCCCTAAAACTAAATCTACTAAGTATTTACTGTATGTTACTTTTGGCAAAAAGCCATGTATGTAACAATCAGCAAGTTATCAGGTGATCATAGCAATTATAACAGCAGTCTTTCAGATGAGGAATTTCAATATAAAATGTAAAGGGAGAGAACTATTAAACTTTAAAAATGTATATAGAGCATGCAATAGTAAACACCTTTGCAATTTAATGTTATTATCTAATTTGATTTGTTCTTTAGTATCCTTTGTTGAAAATCATACCTAGAAAGGCAATACACTACTCAGTGCTTGCTGCTGTTTGGTGGCTGTACATATCCGCTTCTTGTAATGGGCTCACCTGATGAGTTCAGCTAGCTCCCAGTAATGCATTCTTCAACACAGGATACTAAGAGAATGAAGCACATTGGAAAGTTATTTAACATTGTATGCTAAGTATTGCACACTAGGAACAAATCTGCATTTCTTGTTTCTTTAATATTAAACATATACTATAAGAGCAAAATATCAAGAATAAAGTGGCATGTGCTCAAGGATCATTTGAAGGCAAATTAAGCTCAATAACTTTTCAACATAAATATGAGAGAACTATTTAAATAAGTTTGTTTGTTTTACATTACATGGGTTAAAGGGACATGAAACCCACATTTTTTCTTTCATGATTTAGAAAGAATTATAAACAACTTTCTAATTTACTTCTATTATCTATTTTGCTTCATTCTCTTGATATTCTTTGCTGAAAAGCATATCTAGATATGCTTAGTAGCTGCTGATTGGTAGCTGCACATGGATGCCTCCTGTGATTGGTTCACCTTGTGCATTGCTATTTCTTCATTAAAGTATATCTAAAGAATGAAACAAATTAGGTAATAGAAGTAAATAGGAATATTGTTTAAAGTTGTATTCTCTACCTTAATCATGAAAGAAAATGTTTGGGTATAGTGTCCCTTTAAGCTGAAGCTGCTTAAATGCATCATGAAACTGAGAGGATATTTGGGTTTCTATAGAGCTGATTCCCAGGGATCAGTTCCTCACTGGTCATTAATAACAACTTCAGCAGCTTTATAGGCAGAAGGGGACACACATTCCCAAGCATCAAAACAAAAGGCTATTTTAGTCAAAAGCTAAAGAAAATCATTGTCATCAGCAAAATATTATTTTTAAGGCCTAAAATTCTATTGCTGGTTAAGAATTCTTCAAGTTCAACCTTTACAATAACTAAAGCTGCCATAAAATAAAGCAGATAACATTCTAGTATAAGCTCTTATTATTATTGTACAGAGTTAGAGGATTCCCACTGTTACTATAGAAGAGGACTGCAAATGGGAACAGCCTGTTGATAAGAGATTTTTCTGAGAGCTTGACTGACAACATCAGTACCAAAGGGACCAGGTTCAGTATAATTCTTGTGCACTGATAACTGCAGGGGGCAAATGCCACATTACTCGCTTTGCATGTGGACGGACAGGTACCCTGGCTGGGAACATTGTCCTTCTGCACATAAATGGTGTCTTATCTGTCATTAATAATAAAAACAAGATTGAACAAATGTGAGGGGTGAGAACAGTAGAAGTTAATAGAATGTATTAAATCATGCAAAAGAATGAACATTTTCTTTATGAAATAAACAATGTATGATCAATTTAACCATTTTACTAAAATAATGAATAATGCAATTTGCAGTTATAAATACAATTGGTATACACTACTAAAACCAAAAGTTTACTTTTCATCACAGTTTATTTACATGGCTGAATTGCTAAAAATATTAACAAAAACGCAAGCTATCTAAAATATATAAATCCAAGTTAGCATGTGATATGCACAGAACATGTTGGGCCTTAGGCCTACCTAATTTAATTTTCTTTTGGGACAAAATTGCAGATTAGTGATTTTAAGTTAGTTTGATGGTCTATCACCTGCCCAAACTTGCACAAAAATCTAACTGCTGCACTATATGCATAACTCGGATGAGAGCTGTAGAAACCAGACGTAGAACTGTTGCTTCACTGCATCAGTTTGATGGCAGATTATTTGGCTTCATAGGCAAATCCTTAAAGGAACACTGAACCCATTTTTTTTTTCTTTCATGATTCAGATAGAGCATGCAATTTTAAGCAACTTTCTAATTTATTTCTATTATTTTTTTTGTTCTCTTGCTATTTTTATTTGAAAAAGAAGGCATCTAAGCTAAGAACCATGGACAGCACTTGTTTATTGGTGCTGTTCAATCAGCAAGGACAACCTAGGTTGTTCACCAAAAATGGGCCGGCATCTAAACCTACATTCTTGCTTTTCAAATAAACATACCAAAAGAATGAAGAAAATTTGATAATAGGAGTAAATTAGAAAGTTGCTTAAAATTGCATGCTCTATCTGAATCATGAAAGAAAAAAATTGGGTTCAGTGTCCCTTTAACTAACTAAAACATCATACATTGGCAGGAAGCATTGCTTGCACCTAAGTATGATGGCTTCACAGAACTACAGTAAATATCTAACAAAAGTTAGACAAAGTTATGCAAGCTAACAAGTTTTAGCGTTATATAATAACCTAATAGCTCTCCTGTTTTATTAATTGCCTGTCTATCAAGAAAATTACATGTTGACTAGAAATGTTTACAGATATTCTAGGAATATGTCTTTAACCGTTTGCCTTCAACTTGGCACAATACATGTTTACAATGATATATATCATGGTCTTAACAAAAAAGTGCATCCATTTGGTGACATTGGAGTCAAATTTGTTATTTTTTTATTTTTTTAGGATTTGAGAAAAAAGGTATGTAACAAAAATACAGAATGGTGTATTTATTTTTCAATGTATTGTCCATGTTTATATGAAAGAGATGTGAATGTATTGTCTTGCTTTTACTTTTAGAGAGTGTTTTTGGAGTGAGCAGGCATAAACTGGCATAAATACAAGAGAAAAGACTATGACATAAAAACTAAATAATTTGGATACTGAAAGAAAAGACGTCAATCAAAACCAAAGCTCAGACAATAGGCATAATCAACAACTTGCAATATATGAAATATCTATGAAAAGAAAGAAACCACTATTTACTTAGCAAAGGATAACAAGAAGACTACAAGGAAATTAACTGCATTGATGGTAGTAAAAGCAACTGTCAGCAAAATTTGGAACCAGCTCAGAAGCAGGTTGAAAGCATCACAAGCCACCACTTGCAGAAAATGTAAATGTGAGGCAGTTAGCATAACAATGGTTTTTCTTCTTAGAATTTACTCGGCACAGACAATATTTAGGTCTCAATTTGTACCTTCTGAAGTATTTGTTGGGTAATGTATTGCCTCCCAAACAACTCTTCTGTGTCTCCTACACCTAGACTTAAAAAATCTTCCAGAATTGACTATGTACATGATCTACTCTTGAAAACATACCTATGTCATATACCTAAATACCTAACAATTGCCTAATATGCCAAAAATACAGCTGACATTTCAGTCATTGACATTTCTTTAAGGAGCACTTTAATGAGAGGATTCAAATACCTTGTAGTTCTATTGACTCTAGCAATGTCTGTCAGCCATAGCTGAAATAGTGGGGTGAGATTATGTAAATAAAATATAGTTTAAAAAAATTGCTTTAAAGTCACTTATTAAAAAATAACTTACCTACTTCCTCCAACCAATGCTTTCTTTGGAGTTAAAGTTTGGGATACATTACAAAAACAATGGGGAAAAAAATACTTTGACATACCTTAGAGGCATATTATCATCTACTTTCAATTTCCTGCTGACACCCTGCCAAACACTATGGCCTAGATTTGGAGTTCGGCGGTAAAAGGGCTGCTAACGCTCCGCGGGCTTTTTTCTGGCCGCACCATAAATTTAACTCTGGTATCGAGAGTTTAATCAAATGCTGCGTTAGGCTCCAAAAAAGGAGCGTAGAGCATTTTTACCGCAAATGCAACTCTCGATACCAGAGTTGCTTACGGACGCGGCCGGCCTCAAAAACGTGCTTGTGCACGATTCTCCCATAGGAAACAATGGGGCTGTTTGAGCTGAAAAAAAACCTAACACCTGCAAAAAAGCAGCGTTCAGCTCCTAACGCAGCCCCATTGTTTCCTATGGGGAAACACTTCCTACGTCTGCACCTAACACTCTAACATGTACCCCGAGTCTAAACACCCCTAACCTTACACTTATTAACCCCTAATCTGCCGCCCCCACTATCGCTGACCCCTGCATATTTTTTTAAACCCCTAATCTGCCGCTCCGTAAACCGCCGCAACCTACGTTATCCCTATGTACCCCTAATCTGCTGCCCTAACATCGCCGACCCCTATATTATATTTATTAACAACTAATCTGCCCCCCTCAACGTCGCCGACACCTGCCTACACTTATTAACTGAGGAAAAAGAATGCGGAGTCTTCAGAGTGAATGAAATAGAGTGTTTATTAGGAGCAGGCTTATCATCAGACACAGGTAAGCTCCTATCTTACGCGTTTCGCGCATGGGCACATGCGCTTCATCAGAGATAATGGTGTCTGCTGGTCAGGGTCTCTATAAAGGTGGAGGTAACCAATCAGGAAGGGTGTAAAATTTAGACCCTTCAGGTGTGTGAAGACTTACACCTTTTGGTTAACTAATGATATGGTATACACCTGGGCTAGAGGTCCCGAGCAGCAGATTACATTTTTGAACAGATAATGCTAAAATATAAATGCAATGTACTTTAAACAAACAATTTTCCAATATTTGAATCGTCAATAACTAAATTTGACACTGACACAACACTTTTAAAATGTTAAAAAGATCAGTCAAGATAGTAATTTAGTATGTTTGAGAGAGAGCTGTAAGTGAGAATGTTAGTGCTTACGCACAGACAAACTCCCCTTCTTTTATATTATCCATATATGTATATGTGTACATGTTTGCAATGTTTCCATATTGTGAAAACATATACAGACTCTGACTGCTTGTTACAAAGTAAACTATGACAACCACATATAATGTGAGTATGTTATTGTGCTCTCTATGAGGTCCTCTGTTAGAGTAGTTGTACAAAGGCATAGTGAACTTTATGATTTTTTATTAAAGTGGACCTTACTTCTGACTAACAGGGGGAGAGCTTGTGTGGTTGTCTGCAGAGCCATACTTATGTGCAACAACTATTATTGTATTAGGCTCTCTAAGAAACAGTGACAATTATAAAACCTGATGGTACGTTAAAATAGTTAATAACATTTTTAGGGCATTGTAGTGGTATCTAAGGATTAGCACTGTGTTAGCTGGGGGGATCTAAATGAGCCCCTGCCTGTTGTGATATTATGTATAATATTATTCACATGAATAGTTATGAAACTATGAGGAGGACTGGCTAATGGTCCTAATTTGTTAATGTGTTTTTAAGTCTAAGCTTGTAATAGAATACTGGATTGTATTTGAACATTAGTTCATAACTAAATGATTTCAACAGTGCTAAAATGATAAAATAAAACAGATGGATGGGTTTTATTAAAAACATTTTCTCATGACTCAGAAAGATTCTTTTTTTGATTCTTTCTTTGGATCATTTGTTTCCTTTTTTCTTTTTATGAAATATATAAATTTTATGGGAGGGATAAGTATGCTTAGATCAATGAAGCATAGACAATTAAAGCAAACCTTTGGTGGGAATGAGGAAGAGAGAGGGAGAGCTGAAGTAATATATACTCATGACCTTAGGGCCTGAGTATGTACTTATGAGAGCTAGCAGGTTAGACTCTATAGTAAATATGGATATTGAGGGATTGAATGGAGTTTGTATTCATGTTATTTAGGGACCTTTTGGCTGATATGATATGTGTATAATGTATTAATGTTAATCCTATCTATGATTTAAGTGTGCTATGTTACTCAAATATATTATGTTTACTCTATGTATAGGTTAACATCATATCTTTTATTCATGCCTTGTGGTACTCTGGTTTGTAACATGAATATCCAATATACTTCTCTTTTTGATAGTATCTTATTTCTGTCACCCCCTAATGGATTATTAGGTATGTGTTCTATGGCTTTAAATGTGAAATGGCTGAGTCTATTATCATGTGTGTGAAAATGTTTAGCCACTGGTGTCCTAGGGAATTCCTCTTCTATTGATAAGAGGTGTTCTCTTATGCGGTCCTTCAATGGACGTGTCGTGATCCCTATGTATTGATGTTGGCAATGTGTACATGTAATTAAATATATTACATGGGTGGACGTACAGTCCATTCTATCAGTTATGGGATATGTTTTATGTGTCTCTGAGGAGCTAAACATTACACATTTTTCAGTGTATTTACAACTTTTGCACGGTACATGACCACATCTATAATTGCCTTTAGAGGGGCTTAGCCAGTTGGTGGTTGGTGAAATTTTGTTATGAAATTTATGTGTGATCTTGTCACGTATTGTTGGTGCTTTTTTAGCTACGAATCTTATATGTTGCTGTAATTTATTCCTCAAAGTGATGTCACTATTGAGTACTGGTAAATATTTCTTAATGATATTCTTGATAGTGTAAAATTGATTGCTGTATTTAGTTACAAAACAAATATTTTCTTTGATTGTAAAGTTGTCATTGTGGCTTCTACTAGTTGTACCTGTTATAGTTTTTTTATTTTTGTTGTTGTTGTTGAGTAGTGTGGTCCTATCTGTCCTTGCTACTTGAGACTTGATTTTAAGTAGTACACTTTTTCTATAACCTCTAGATATAAGTCTGTTGGTGAGTTCATTTGCTTGTTTAAAATATAGTTGGAGGGTACTACAGTTTCTCCGTAATCTTAGGTATTGGCCCTTGGGAATGCCTTTTTGCATGTGTGGGGCATGACAGGAGTCAGCTCTAAGTATGGTATTTCTTGATAGGGGTTTTCTGAATGTGCTGGTAATGATATTTCCTTCATCATTGTGCTCTAGTGTGAGATCTAGAAAGTTGATGATCTTGTCATCATTTAGATACGTGAATGACAGGTTAAGTGTATTGTTGTTGAAGAAGTCTAAAATTTCATGGATGGTGAGTTCAGTGTTTTTCTTGTAAATGAATATCAGGTCATCTATAAATCTACCATATACAACTACTTTGTCCTCGAGGGCCAGTCCACCCCCAAACAGGTATAAATGTTCAAAATAGCCCATAAATAGATTTGCATAAGAAGGGGCAAATTTAGCTCCCATGGCTGTGCCGCATTTTTGGAGGTAGTACTGGCCCTCGAAGACAAAGTAGTTGTGTGTAAGAAGGAATTTTGTGAGTTCTTCAAGAAATGTGATGAACTCTTCAGGATAACTAGTGTGTCTCTTTAGCATGTATGTAAGGGCTTTTAGGCCTTCCTCATGGGGGATACTGGAGTACAGGGCTGATACATCTACTGATAGCCAAGTGTAGTCTTGCTGCCATGTGATGGTCTGAATTTGTTGTATAAGATGTGTGCTGTCTCTTATGTATCCAGGTAAAGACTTGACTATTGGTTGTAGTATGTTGTCTAGCCAATTTCCTATTCTCTCGCATAGTGAACCTCTGCTGGCCACAATGGGCCTGCCTGGTGTGTCCACTAATGATTTATGTATCTTCGGCACTATGCGAAAAGTAGGAATGGTGGGATACTCCACTAGGCAATGGTCAGCTGTTTCTTGATTTAGGAATCCCTCTTCTACTGCTGAGTCTAATAGGTTGTGAAGTTCTTGTTTGTACTTGTTGGTAGGGTTATAAGTAAGCTTATGATATGTCTCTCTATCTTTGAGTTGTCTGTGTACTTCTCTTCTGTAATCATGAGTATTGAGAATCACTACAGCGCCACCTTTGTCTGCTGGGGTGACCACTATGTCTTTGTTATTACTAAGTGACTTTAATGCTTGTTGTTCGCTAGTAGATAGGTTTTGTTTACTCATACAATTAGTGGTAGTTGTAGATGCAGTCTCTGTGATGTGGTGTAAGTCAGTGAGTTCTAGTTCTACTAAGTTCTGAAACATTTCTATTGCTTCACTCCTACTGTGTACTGGATAAAAATGTGATTTGGTGTGTGTGGAGATTTTGAATTTAGGAATAGAGTCATAGGTGCTGGCTTCTCTAAGTGTAGTTGCTTGTAGTGAGGTTATTATATTAAGATCACATAGATCAGTGAATTTTAGGCCTATAGAATGTGCCTCTTTTTCTGGTGTATCTTCTAATAATGTGTGTTCATCTTGTGAGTCAATAGTGTTGCTAATTAGTGAAAAATGTTTATATAAGGTGATTTTTCTAACCAAAGCATTGATATCAAGTATGGTGGAAAATAGATCAAAATTAGTGGATGGTGCGAAAGATAGCCCTTTATTTAACAAACTAATTTGTGAACTAGTGATAGTGATACTGGACAGATTAATTACTGATCCTATTTCTTTTGTATTGTCTTTTTTATTCTGCTTGGGTAGCGTAGTGGTAGATCCTTTTTTGGTGTACTGCTAGTAATAGGTATTTGTACTAGTGTTGATAGCTTTGGTCTACCTTCTGGGGTGTCATGACTAGTTGTTTCATCATTGGAGGTGTGTGCTTGTGTGTCCTCTGTAGTTAGTGACCCCTCTGTGTTGTCTGTTTCAATACTTGAAAATGTGACTCGTTTGGCATTGGAGGTGTGATTGAAAGTGCCCTTTCTTTTGTTTTTATTCCTTTTTTTAATGTTGCTTTTGTGGTTATTGTGTGTAGAGTGACCCTTTTGTCTGTTTGGTCTATCTTTTTGCCACGAATAAACGATGTCTAAATCATAATCTTTAACATCCCTTTGGTACTTGCTCACTTTTCTTTCTGATAGTGTGGAATCTAATTGTTGCATGGTAGTGTCTAATTGTGTTTTATAATCTACATATTTTTTTGTCTGTTCAAATGGTTTCAGTGACTCTACTATCTCCTCTATTTGTATTAATAAGGAGTTCCTCTCTTCTTTTTTGTGTTTTAACAGTTGTTTCATTAGGATAATGGAACAGTTGGTTAAATTATTATTCCATTCATCCATAAAATCTTGATTGTTTAATGCGAAAGAGGGGTACTTTTGCCGACCCCTATATTATATTTATTAACAACTAATCTGCCCCCCTCAACGTCGCCGACACCTGCCTACACTTATTAACCCCTAATCTGCCGAGCGGACCTGAGCGCTACTATAATAAAGTTATTAACCCCTAATCCGCCTCACTAACCCTATCATAAATAGTATTAACCCCTAATCTGCCCTCCCTAACATCGCCGACACCTACCTTCAATTATTAACCCCTAATCTGCCGAGCGGACCTCACCGCTATTCTAATAAATGTATTAACCCCTAAAGCTAAGTCTAACCCTAACACTAACACCCCCCTAAGTTAAATATAATTTTTATCTAACGAAATAAATTAACTCTTATTAAATAAATGATTCCTATTTAAAGCTAAATACTTACCTGTAAAATACATCCTAATATAGCTACAATATAAATTATAATTATATTATAGCTATTTTAGGATTAATATTTATTTTACAGGTAACTTTGTAATTATTTTAACCAGGTACAATAGCTATTAAATAGTTAAGAACTATTTAATAGTTACCTAGTTAAAATAATAACAAAATTACCTGTAAAATAAGTCCTAACCTAAGATATAATTAAACCTAACACTACCCTATCAATAAATTAATTAAATAAACTACCTACAATTACCTACAATTAACCTAACACTACACTATCAATAAATTAATTAAATACAATTCCTACAAATAAATACAATTAAATAAACTAGCTAAAGTACAAAAAATAAAAAAGATCTAAGTTACAGAAAATAAAAAAATATTTACAAACATAATAAAAATATTACAACAATTTTAAACTAATTACACCTACTCTAAGCCCCCTAATAAAATAACAAAGCCCCCCAAAATAAAAAATTCCCTACCCTATTCTAAATTAAAAAAAGTTACAAGCTCTTTTACCTTACCAGCCCTGAACAGGGCCCTTTGCGGGGCATGCCCCAAGAATTTCAGCTCTTTTGCCTGTAAAAGAATAAATACAATACCCCCCCCCAACATTACAACCCACCACCCACATACCCCTAATCTAACCCAAACCCCCCTTAAATAAACCTAACACTAAGCCCCTGAAGATCTTCCTACCTTGTCTTCACCATACCAGGTTCACCGATCCGTCCTGAAGAGCTCCTCCGATGTCCTGATCCAAGCCCAAGCGGGGGCTGAAGAGGTCCATGATCCGGTCAAAGTCTTCATCCAAGCGGGGCAGAAGAGGATCTTCCATCCGATTGAAGTCATCATCCAGGCGGCATCTTCGATCTTCTTCCATCCGGAGCGAAGCGGCAGGATCCTGAAGACATCCAGCGCGGAACATCCATCCGGACCGACGACTGAACGACGAATGACTGTTCCAAATACCAGCGGGCGGCCAAAACCAGCGTTAGGAGCCTCTAACGCTGGTTTTGACGGCTACCGCCGAACTCCAAATCTAGGCCTATATACTAAATAACTGGATAGTGGTAGATAATTAAGGTCAGGTTGAGAAAATAGCAATAGTATTGACTTTAAAATGTCCATACTAATGTGAAGCCTGGAACTGCAATTTTATAGAACTCTTGAAAGGGCTCTTTAAACTTTCTAAGATAAAGCAGTATTGTTGCTTTTCTATACATTTGATACAAAAGTACTCCTGCAAATTAAAGAGACAGTTCACCCAGATATTTCCTCCCATTTATTTTGTTCCCAATGTTCCATTTTACCTGCTAGAGTGTATTAAATTGTGGCTCCTTTACCCCTATTTTGCCTCTTGAAATAGCTGATTTAGCTTGTGGTTTCTCAAACTATACTGAACGTTTTTATACTGGAGTCTCAGCTATTGAATAGCCTAAGTAAACACAGCTAGCAGAAGAAATTAAACTCACAGTGGGTTGCAGGATAGTTAAGTAATAAAATTATAATTTTCCATTGTTCTCTCTGTGTACTGAGCTTTAGTTTTCCAGACAAATATAAGATATGAGATATGTTATTACCTGAAGCTCAACCAATTGTAATAGGCTGTGGTTTAAAAGCACAAAACCAGCAACTTCATATACACAACTATACTCTGCAGCTGGTATAACAAGCAATTGAATATACATTAATATAAAAATAATTTTACAGTGTACTGTCCCTTTAAGCAATACTTCTACCACTTAAAATGATAGTGGGCTAGATTACAAGTGGTGCACTCTAGTTAATGCAGGCACAATATTTCAATATTGCACTATATGCTAACTTGTGCTCATATTAAAAGTTGAAAGTAATTATGACTGCACGAGTGCAAACTAAATTTGAGCTTGTTGGGTTAGTGTGACTGAAAACCTCACTTAAAGGGTTAGGGCTAAATAAAAAGTTTCACCAAACACAACATAAATACATTAAAATAAAGTGCTACACTCATATATACACTATGTAATAAAAATTATTCATAGCCATATTAATAAAATAAAGTTATAAGGGTTCAAAAGTGTATGGTATATGACAAGATGTTTGAATGTAAAGGGCTATTATATATATGTCTAAATATGTGTTTGTATGTATATCTACATATGTATATGCATGTGAGTATGTATACATACATATATACACACATATAAACACACATATATACTTATGTATATGTACTTTGGAGCCCTTTCCACTCAAATACCTAAAAACAAGAAAAAATATATATATTGAATATTAATATAAATTATGGTTTTTACTGTAAATATTTTACATTCCAATGTTCTTCACTTAGAAGAAAATGTTCTTTGTATTTCTATATATATTTATCTGTCTGTTTGTGCGTGTGTGTATATATATATATATATATATATATATATATATATAAACTTCCAGTTGAACTCTGCACTCACTCTGTTATCCCACAACTGCCTGAGGTGCATCCAATGCCGCAATGTGCTGTTTTACAAGGGATTATATATATATATATATATATATATATATATATATATATATATATATATATATATATATATATATACCCCTGTATATTTTTACAAAAAAAATATCATTTATATATAAAAAATAAATATTTATAAATAAAAAGAACATTTTATCCTATGTGAAGAACATAGGAATGTAAAATATTTATTACTCACTTCAGGTTAGTACTGTAGGTTGAACGCAGTGTCGTGTTTGCGTGCAAGCAATAGGTGTTTTTTAAGTTGCACTCTCCATATAAGTTAACGGGAGAAGTTAAAGGGTTTGCTATTTCTGAAGACCTACAGTAAGTGCACATCAGGTTTCACTCGCACACTTACTTTTTACTTTCAACCTGTAATGCAAGCGATATAGCACTTACATTGCAAGTTTACTTTCAGCAGTATTAGCACTAAATACCGCTCCATAATCTGAAGATGCATTTCTGTATTTCTGGGGGGGGGGGGGGGGTTGCCCTGTAATTAGATACATATACAAAAACACAAAAGGTATTCCAATGCTCTCCAGTTCTAAAAGCTAAACCCCTTTAACATCAAAGGTTATATGCAGTTTGGCATTTATGCCAGTTCTCCTAATTTATAAGTAAAAGGCTTGTCCCCATTGCTAATGTATTTAATGTACAAATATCTCCATACCCCTGAACATGTGAGGAGTTAACATATACCTGTGTATCCCTAGAAGGTATTTTTAGCAACATTTTGCAATAATCTTTCTCTGACCTTTATGTGCTTTTATCATCATTAGAGGGTCACATTATCCTGTAAAAGCAGGCTTGGAATGCTGCTTCTTTACACAATGGGCTATCTACTTAATAGCTTCAGAGAGAGTTTGATGATCTGACATATACTTTCCCACCAAATAGGCTTTTTGAATGACAGTAAGACCAAAATGATAGAAAGTGAATTATACTGTAATTTACTGCATACCATGCAAATCAAGTATTGAAAACTAATATTAACTCATTATAAGTTATTTGACCTGCAGAAGCTGTCAATATAAGGACCAATTACAGCCTCTGCACAATTCAAAATGTGGATTCAACAACATTTTGAATGTGTTCGTCTACAAATAGCAGAAAAAAGAATATTCTTTATGTGGGAGCTTGTGTTCTAAAAAGGTAAAGGGTAGCAAAATAAACTTTTTAAATCAATTATGTATGTAGAAGACAATGGAGTAAAGTTGGAAAGGAGGTTGTAGAATGAGTGCAGATGTATTTTCTTTAGGGGTCTGATATTCTGAAAGCTCAATGGCATGAAGAGAAAACTTGTAAAATCTTTGGGATTTTTTAAAGGGTGACATAAACATCTTTTAAACTCATTTTTTTTTCTTTTAACATTTTGTAGGGACCTCTCCTTACTGACGATACATCTTAGATCATCTCACCTGAGCAGCAAGCTTTTGAATATCTGAGCATAGGGGAGAGGATGTGAACCACAGGGGAAGTCTCCATTGGCTAAATGCTAAAAATGGACAGTCAGGTGTTCACCACTACTAACATAAACCCAGCAAACATAAATAAATACATTTGAAAGAGGCATTACCACAAAATCACTATCTCTGATGATGAGGTGGGATAATGTTACATACTATAAACTGTCTAATCTTGTACAGAAGTGAGGGCCAACTTCCTAGCATGGCCATAGATCAATATTCTAGTAGCCATAAGGGACGCATATAAATGTATGGCTATTAGACAAACAAATAATATACAATTATATAATTATACAATAGATTTTGGTAAGGTTGCAGGGGTTCCCTATCTGCTGTTCTTCCGTCCAAAGGCTTTTTGTGGTCACTCCAAATCACACATTTTTAGTTATGCTTTATCCTAGGGCCACAAAAACGATGGCACACATAGAAAATCCTGCTTTTTCTGAAGTGCTGCAAAAACTAGTGCCAAGGGCCGCATGTAGCCCTTGGTCACCAATTGGCCATCCCTGTTGCACACCATGGCTATTTTGTTTTCCTATAAATGTATACAACTAATACTTTTAAAAGACCATTAGATAAAAAGTACACATGCTGCATAATTAATGTATAGCTTCCACCAATCATCTTTTTTCTTCCATGCTTTCTGCTACATCCTGCCATTCCTTTTCATTCTTATTTACATGTCCCTCTTGGTAAACCAAGACATTTACAGTTTTCTCTGTTAGAGAACTTTGATTATATTCATTTATATTGTGAGCTCAAAATATGCTTGGTAAGGGAATCATGATTCCTTCCTATTACTTGTTCTATTATTGGAGTTCATAGATTGCTATTTGCAGCAACAAGCTCAAATTAAAGGGACAGTACACTGTAAAATTGTTTTTCTATTAATGTTTTTCCAATGACTTGTTATACCATCTGCAGAGTATAAAATGCATGAAAAATTGAATTTTCAAGTTTATTTGTGTATAAAAAGTAGCTGGTGTTGTGCTTTTAACTGACAGTCTATTACAATGGGTTGAGATTCAGCTAATATCATATCTCATTATGTTATCTTTGTGTACACACACTTATTTTCTTATCTTATATTTGTCTGTAAATCAAAGTTTAATACTTAGGGGTCAATTTATCAAGCTCCGTATGGAGCATAATGCCCCGTGTTTCCGGCGCTGCTCCATAACTTGTCTGCCTGCTCGGCGGCGGCGGACAGAAATCAACCTGATTGAATACGATTGGGTTTATTGACACCCCCTGCTAGCTAGATTGGACACAAATCTGGAGGAGGCGGCATTGCACCAGCAATTCACAAGAACTGCTGGTGCAAAGATAAATGCCGACAGCGTATGCTGTTGGCATTTATCGATGTGCAGCGGAAATGATACGCTACATTGTATCATGTCCGCTCGCACATTAATAACTTGACCCCTTAGAGAGAACAATGAAAATTTACATTTTATCACTTAACTATACTGCACCCAACTGGGTGTTTAATTTCTTCTGCTGGCTGTGTTTACTGAGGCTGTTCAATAGACTACTCTAATATACACATTTTTACTATAGGTGGGGATACCACAGGCTAGATGCCAGAATAGGGGTAAAGGAGCTACTTGTAAACAATTTAATACACTCCAGCAGGTAAAATGGATCATTGGGAACAATTTGAAAGGGAGAACATTTTGGGGTGAACTATCCCTTTAAGCATAAAGAATGTACCTTCTTAAGAGTGGCTATTGCTTTCCTTACTGTCTTCACTTTCTGAAGCAATATGTACCCCACAGAGATCTCGCTGATACTGTAAAAGCTGTCATCATATGAAGTCTAGATTTCAGTGAACTGAAAACTCGTCTTGCTCATCACTAATTAGAGAAGTTTGAGCAGAGGCTAAAAAATATTCTGAATCCATAGCTTCAACATACTGATAAGAAACACATGATAAAGCATGGGTTGAAGAGACAGCAAATGTTAAACTATAGAAGATTTCTTAAATTGATAGCATGGTGGCAAACCAAATTAAATAATCCTATGTGAAGAAGGAAACAACAAAAAATATTGAGCTAGATTACGAGTGGAGTGCTATTTAGAGCTTCCACTCAAGCCCAAACTTTTTGCACACATCAGGTAGAGTGCGTATTACAAGTTGAAAGTAAAAATATTGCGCATGAGCAAAGCCCTATGCTCGCTAACCAACTATTGTGACTGCATTAATTTCTCACATAGAAGACAATGGAGAGTGCAAAAGAAAAAAAAAACTATCGCTAACGCAGTAACCCGATAACAGTTATGAAAATGTCAAATTTTAAATGTTCTTCACTTTCAGTATAATGTATTTTTTATTGTAAATACATATTTCTATAAATATCTATTTTATATATTTATGTATTTTACATTAACAGTATCAGATATAGATATAGAAATATATAATTAATAATAAAATTTAAAAAACTAATTCTATGTGAAGAGCATAGGAAAGTAAAAGATGCGTAATGCTCATTGGGGTCCGCGATTTAGGGTGGGTTAGCGCACATGAAGAATTGCCAACTTAAATACGCATTATTGAAAAATTCAATATAAAATACAAAAAAATATTAATAAAAATTGTTACACATACATTTAAAAAAATCTAAATATCCATAGAATATATCTATATTTTTTACAGTATGTATATTCATTTTAATAACAATCTAGCTCAATATCAGGTGTTATGAATATTGACTTATTGTGCTTAGCTGGGTCAATGAAAGAGTAATGATTTGTTGGATTATATACTCGTCTAAAAAGAAGGGCTTGATTTTTAAGCAGTAGTAATAGAAGTATTTCATGACAAATTCAGCTATACCCTAAAAGCAATAATCTTGGAAATGTTCCTTGTCTTTATTTTATTATCATATTTATTATTACTATTATTCATTTATAAAGCACCAACAGATTCTGCAGTGCTGCCCATGGGTACAAGGATAAAAGTACAATGGAGAAACAATACAATAAAAGACAAACTTTTATAGACAAATACAGGGGGAATTGAGGGCCCTATTCCCATGGGAACTTACAATCTAGATGGGTAGGATGGGAAACAGGAGGTGGGTGGGGACTGCAAAGGTGAGAATGAAATAGTGAGGAGATAGATGAGGGCAACTGTTAGGTAAGTGAAGTTCATTTGTTAATGAGTCGGGTGATAAGCTTCCCTGAACAAAAAGGTCTTTAGGGAACGTTTAAAGAAGGAGAGGTTAGGGGAAAGTCTGACAGCTCGAGGAAGTGTGTTTCAGAGGGTTGGTGCCGCACAAGAGAAGTCCTGTAGTCTAGCATGAGAGGAGGTGATGGTAGAGGATGCAAGGAGCAGGTCATTGTTGGATTTTAGGGGGTGGGCTGGAGTATATTTGTTGATGAGTGAAAACAGGTAGGGTGGGGCAGCATTGGTAAGGGATGTGTAGGTCAGGGTGAGAATTTTGAATTTTACTCTGATGTGAGTGGGGAGCCAGTGAAGGGACTCACAGAGAGGTGCAGCAGAAACAGAGTGTCAAAAGAGGTGGAATAACCTGGCAGATGCATTTAGGATGGATTTAAGGGGAGAGAGGCAGGAGAGAGGGAGGTCAGTAAGTAGGTTATTACAGTAGTCAAGTCGTAAAATTACCAGGGAGCGGATTAGTTGTTTAGTGGTTTCAGCACTCAAAAACTGATGAATTTTGGAGATATTGCGTAGGTGGTTGCATCAGGATAAAGAGAGCAATTGGATGTGGGGAATGAAGGACAGATTTGAGTCAAGTGTAACTCCAAGGTAGCAGACTTGGAGTAATGGGGAGATAGTAGTGCCGCCAACAGTGAGGGAAAAATTAGAGACTTGAGTAGAGTTAGAGGGGGGGAGGATTAGAAGTAGTTCGGTCTTGGACATGTTTATTTTTAGGTGGTGAGAGGCTGTCCAGGAGAAAATGCCAGATAAGCAGTAGCTGATGTGAGAATTGAAAGAAGGAGTGAGTGTAGAGGTGGAAAGGTAGATCTGGGTATCATCAGCATAGAGGTTATAGTTGAAGTCATAGCTGTTGATAAGTTTAACCAGTGAAGAAGTGTAAATAGAGAAGAGTAGAGGAGCCAGGACAGAGCCTTTAGGTACTCCAACAAACAGAGGCAATAGAGAGGAAGAGTCACCAGCAAAAGAGACAGAGAAGGATCTGTTAGAGATATAAGAGTGAATCCAGCAGAGGGCAGTGTCACAGAGCCCAATAGAGCTGAGAGTCTGTAGAAGAAGGGGATGGTCAACAGTGTCAAAGGCAGCAGAGAGGTCAAGTAAGATGAGTATAGAGTAGTAGCCTTTGTTTTTAGCAGAAAGGAGATTGTTAGTATCCTTGGTGAGGGCAGACTCAGTTGAGTGTTGGGGATGGAAGCCAGATTGCAGGGGGTCGAGCAATTAGTTGGAGGACAGGAAGTAGGTTAGGCGATCGAAAACTAGTTTTTCAAGAATTTTTGAAGCTAGCGGGAGCAGTGATATGGGTCGGTAGTTTTGAGGAGATTTAGGGTTTTTTGAGGATGGGGTGACCTTTGCATGTTTGAAGGAGGCAGGGAATTAGCCGGTAGAAAGGGATAGGTTGAATATGTGAGTAAGAGATGGAGTGAGGGTGGGAGACAGAGAAGGTATTAGATGTGAAGGAATAGGGTCAAGTGGGCAGGTAGTGAGGTGTGAGGAAGACAATAGGGAAGCCACTTCACTCTCAGTGGTTGGGAGGAGGGTGCAAAGAGTGGCAGAGGGGGTGACTGGAAGCGAAGTTGGGAGATTGCAGGCTTGTGTTGGGATGTTTCTTCGGACGGTGTTTAAATGAAAATTTAGTCAGCCAGGTCTTGAGCACTGAATTCAGATGAGGGGGGGAGCAGGTGGGTAAAGGAGTGAGTTGAAAATGGAGAAGAGTCTTTTAAAATGTTACTGATAATTTGAAGAATGGTGTAGGTTTGTGCACAAGACAAGTTTAAAATAAATGTTTAACCATAATGTATAGTGTTTCCCAAAATAAACCATATTGTACTCCAGATTTTTTTTTATAGTTTAGATTGTGTGCATATACACAAACCATATTATTGCACATCTTTCTCCAAGCCACTGTTCAAAAAGACAAATAATTAGGTTGAGATATCTTCAGGGAGCCAATGTGACTAGATAGCTACATTAAAGGGCCACTAAACCCAAAATCTTTCTTTCATGATTCAGATAGAGAATATAAATTTAAACAACATTAAAATTGACTTCTATTATTTATTTTGCTTAATTTTTTAGATATCCTTAGTTTAAGAAAAAGCAATGCACATGGTGAGCCAATCACATGAGGCTTCTATGTGCAGCAACCAATCAGCAGCTACTGAGCATATCTAGATATGCTTTTCAGCAAAGAATATCAAGATAATAAAACAAATTAGATAATATAAGTAAATTAGAAAGATGTTTAAAACTGCATTCTCTTTCTAAATCATGAAAGAAAAAATTTGAGTTTCATGTCCCTTTAAGCAATCATTTTTCTGAGAGATGTGGAAATGAAAAGATGTAAGGAATGAGATAAGAACTTTTAAGTTATTCCAAAATCAGCCTGGATGATTCCTTTCAGGAGAGAAGCAGATAGACCTGTGACTCA
This sequence comes from Bombina bombina, assembly GCF_027579735.1. Taxonomy (NCBI): domain Eukaryota; kingdom Metazoa; phylum Chordata; class Amphibia; order Anura; family Bombinatoridae; genus Bombina; species Bombina bombina. The sequence goes on along the minus strand of NC_069502.1, from coordinate 431,885,234 downwards.
GTAAGAAACAAATTCTCTTACATAGAATGATCAGCTTTGAATGGATTATATAGAGTTTTCCAGGTTCCTTAATTGTATACAATAAGAAATAGAAACACTAAAACATGACTCAGTTTGCTACCTCGAAAAAGCGTACGTTCTCATGGCTGAACATGATTAGACGTGGATGCTTCTTCAATAAAATGCTGGTATTATTTGAAGAGTAATTTCATGGGCATGAGAACCATGAAGATGTTAATCCTGGAGTTAAGCTGATACTACTAGGAAGTACAAGCTTGGATCACCACTGAGAGTGTCTGGGCATAAAAACCATAGAACTAATAATATCATCAATGAAGCATGAGAATCTCAAAACCTATAGTAACGCTAATGCCAAATGAAATACAAAACTGAAGCACAAACAATAGTATGAGAGCAGAGACTTGAATCTTACTGATATATGGTGAGGTATGATATTTAATCCATTACTTGTAAAGTAGTTTTTTTCAAATGTTTCTAATAATGTTTTTGAATAGATACACATTGCACATAGAAAAAGTGAGTAAATAAAGAAAAGTCATTAAATCAGATAATTTAATTAAAGTATTTGTATATATATATATATAACATAATGAATAATTGACATGTATCCTATATTTTAATGATATTTCTCTGTGCACAGATAACTACGTTAATGACCCATTTTTTACAGGATTTTCCAAAAATCTCATCTGTTTCCAACACTTGAAGATAAATACTGGACAGACATTTTATAGAAAGTTCTACTAGAATTGTTTGCCAGAAAATATTCTAAGAAGCTTCATAAAGCTTGGGTGGTATTAAATATATACCAGTAATACCAGCTATTTAACCCCTTAATGACCACAGCACTTTTCCATTTTTTGTCCGTTTGGGACCAAGGCTATTTTTACATTTCTGCTGTGTTTGTGTTTAGCTGTAATTTTCCTCTTACTCATTTACTGTACCCACACATATTATATACCGTTTTTCTCGCCATTAAATGGACTTTCTAAAAATACCATTATTTTCATCATATCTTATAATTTACTATAAAAAAAATTATAAAATATGAGGAAAAAATGGAAAAAAACACACTTTTTCTAACTTTGACCCCCAAAATCTGTTACACATCTACAACCACCAAAAAACACCCATGCTAAATAGTTTCTAAATTTTGTCCTGAGTTTAGAAATACCCAATGTTTACATCTTCTTTGCTTTTTTTGTAAGTTATAGGGCCATAAATACAAATAGCACTTTGCTATTTCCAAACCATTATTTTTCAAAATTAGCGCTAGTTACATTAGAACACTAATATCTTTCAGGAATCTCTGAATATCCATTGACATGTATATATATTTTTTTTAGTAGACATCCCAAAGTATTGATCTAGGCCCATTTTGATATATTTCATGCCACTATTTCACCGCCAAATGCGATTAAATACAAAAAATTGTTCACTTTTTCACTAATTTTTTCACAATCTTTTGGTTTCTCACTGAAATTATTTACAAACAGCTTGTGCAATTATGGCTTAAATTATTGTAATTTATTCTCTGGCATCCCCTTTGTTCAGAAATAGCAGACATATATGGCTTTGGCATTGCTTTTTGGTAATTAGAAGGCTGCTAAATGCCACTGCGCACTACACGTGTATTATGCCCAGCAGTGAAGGGGTTAATTAGAGAGCATGTAGGGAGCTTTTAGAGGTAATTTTAGCTTTAGTGTAGTGTAGTAGACAACCCAAAGTATTGATCTAGGCCAATTTTGGTATATTTCATGCCACCATTTCACCGCCAAATTTGATCAAATTAAAAAAAACGTTAAATTTTTCACAATTTTAGGTTTCTCACTGAAATCATTTACAAACAGCTTGTGCAATTATGGCACAAATGGTTGTAAATGCTTCTCTGGGATCCCCTTTATTCAGAAATAGCAGACATATATGGCTTTGGCATTGCTTTGTGGTAATAAGAAGGCCGCCAAATGCCGCTGCGCATCACACTTGTATTATGGCTAGCAGTGATGGGATTAATTATGTAGCTTGTAGGGAGCTTGCAGGGTTAATTTTAGCTTTAGTGTAGAGCTCAGCCTCCCACCTAAAACATCAGACCCCCTGATCCCTCCCAAACAGCTCTCTTCCCTCCCCCACCCCACAATTATCCCCGCCATCTTAAGTATTGGCAGAAACTCTGCCAGTACTAAAATAAAAGCTATATTTGGGCAATTTTTTTGGGGGGCATATTTACATATGCTGCTGTGTAGGATCCCTCCTTAGCCCCTAACCTCACTGATCCCCCACCAAGCAGCTTTCTAACCCTCCCCCTCTGCCTTAATGGGCGCCATCTTGGGTACTGGCAGCTGTCTGCCAGTACCCAGTTTAGTAAAAAAAAGTATGATTTTTGGGGTTTTTTTTTGCCCTTTTCTGTAGTGTAGCTTCCCCCCCCCCAAGACCAACCCCCCACCCCTTCAGGAACCCTTAGATTATTATTATTATTTTTTTATTTGTTTTTTTTAAAACTTTTCTTAACCTTTTTTTTCTGCAGTGTAGCGATTCCCTCCCGCTCCTACCACGTGCACGCGCCCGCCCGCCGCCCCCCGTGCACGCGCGCTCCCGTGCGCGCCCCCGTATGTCCCGTACCCGATCCCGCCCCCCTCCACTCCACCCGGCACATCGATTGCCGCCCACCCGCCTCCCAGACTTGCTCCCACCCACCAACGATACCGGCCACTGATGTCCGGTGCAGAGAGGGCCACAGAGTGGCTCTCTCTGCATCGGATGGCCAAGGGGGGTTATTGCAGGATGCCTCGATATCGAGGCATCACTGCAATAACCGGAAAGCAGCTGGAAGCGAGCAGGATCGCTTCCAGCTGCTTTCCAGACCAAGGACGTACGCCACACGTCCTCGGTCATTAACTGTATTTTTTTTGAGGACGTGTGGCGTACGTCCTTGGTCATTAAGGGGTTAAACACATGCGGCTAGATTACGAATGGTGCGCTATTGCTTGCACGCAACGATATTGGGTTTTCACAGGCGTTGGCTCGCAAGCTAATTTATTCTATAAGACATATGCTACATAGACATATGTATAAGTGCATTGGAGTCCTTTGCAATCAAGTCGATGAAAACATGTAAAATCAAATGTATGCATTATTCATATTTAATAAAGGGCCAGATTAGAAGTTATGCACAAAATATTGCTTTTGTGAAAGAGATATTTGCGCTCAACTTAGTAATTCCAGTGTTCGCATTGCACGGAAGCATTGTGCTCCAAGAGGGAGCTTCCATAGGCTCCAGCGGGAGCCTCGTTCTCATGCCATCAGACACGGCATGAGAACTAGCACAGCGGAGGGGGTAAGTCAAGCAGTGATGGCCAGCAAATATAAATATATACCGTATGTATATGCTTATATACATTTATATCAATGTGTTAATATGTGTATATACACATAATAACACATAAAGATATATGTATATAAGCATAGACCCCATAGACCGCGATGTAAAGGAACTTTTCAGTGCCTTTTTTTTTTCCAAACATTCTTAGTGCATTAAAAAAAAAAAAAAAAAAAGCTAAATTTTTTGTTTTTTAAAAAGGGACCTCTCACATTTTTGGGGGGCTATTGGTTGACATTTAAAAAATTTACCTAAAGTCTGACCTCTGGTTAATTGTTTGAGCACTAATTGCTACCGCAAGCTCATGGTAGCAATAACCAGTAACTTTTAATGGTGGGCACGTGATAAAATTAGTGTTTAACTAAGTATTTACTGTAAATATTATACATTCCAATGTTCTGCATATAGCAGAATATAGATATAGAAATATATATCTGTATATATCTATACCTATATATAATCATGTAGATATACAGGTATAAATATATATTTGTGCAAAAAAACATCATATATATATATATATATATATATATATATATATATATAAATATCTCTTTAAGAATAAACAGAACATATTCTGCTATGTGCAGAACATTGGATTATGAAATATTCATTATCTTCTTATGCGGCTTGTGGGTGTAAGGCTTTCTAGTTAACTTTTCGGCTCCATTAAAGTCTATTGGGTAATGCGATTTTGCATTCACAACAAAGTCTATTTCTTACCACGAAATTGTGAATGTGAGAACGCAAACTTTTTACTTTCAACTCCTAATACAAGCGTTAATCTCTGAGCGTAAAAAAATTACTTCTAGTAGTGTTTACGCTCGAAAACGAGCACAAACTACCGCACCACTCATAATCTAGGCCATGTTTGTCATGATTGAATGTGCTTTAACCTTCCTTGCTTTAACCTTTCTTCATAAATATAAGTTTAAATAATATTCAAATCAGGGGGCTTATTTTTTTCCATGCTGCCCATGACCATCTATTGCAGATGACATGTAGGTGCAAATCCTAACTCCTATGCTTTTATTAATAAGCTTTAATTGCTTATATAAATATGGACACACATACAGTTCAATTTTGTTTTAATCCCAATTATATTGAAAAGAATATCACACTTCTGACACCAGAAACCAAACCAATTAGTTGCAGTCCTTTACTCTAAAACACCCATGGCTCCATTAATAAAACAGCAGAGATAAGAAGCATTAGATGCACAACTAACGAGTTTGAAGTGAGGAGTTAAAGGGACAGTCTACCATAGATAATACCTTTATTACCCTTTACCCAGTTTTGCACAACCAACACAGTTATATTAATGTACTTTTTACCTCTGGGATTACCTTGTATCTAGGAACCTTCTTCCAGCCCCCTGATCACGTCTGTGACTGTTTATTATCTATTGTCTTGCAGTTAGCATCGTGTTGGGCTAAATCTTAAATAACTCCCTGTGCCTGTACACAGTGTTATCTATATGGCCCACGTGTACTTTGTCTCTTCTGTGTTGAAAAGGATTTTAAAAAGCATGTGATAAGAGGCAGCCCTCAAGAGTTTAGAAAATAGCAAAGGTCTGCAAAGGTTTAGTTTAAACTAAGAATACTAAGAGAAAAAAGCAAATTTGATAATACAAGTAAATTGGAAAGCTGATTAAAATTACATGTCCTATCTGAATAATGAAAGTTTAATTTTGACTAGACTGTCCCTTTAAATCCCCCCTAACTTGTTTGTTCAGAGGGGAGCAGCACTGTACAAAAATGTCCTTGTGCAAAAATAAATGCTTTCCATGAAGAAGGGCAAATAGTTTCCCTACCTGGGAACATTGCCAGCACATCTAATGATAAATGGGGCCTTTAGTCTTGCACATCTGTGTTTGACACTCTGCTTCCTTCTGATTATTAGGTTTCTGTGTATTAACACACTGCTTTTTCTAAACACCAATTTACAACTACAAGTTTTTATTATCTTCTTCCTTCATAGTTTTTCCTATCACACAGCAAGATTACAAGTAGCGCGTTATGACTTTTTCACGTACAATGTGGTCTTTTCGCAAATAAATTTCCATTGCGCAGGTATTACAAGTCTTGAAAAAAGGTGATTGTGTGCGCGCATACGCAACAATCCTTTCCGTGCTCGAAGATCTGTAATTAACAGCTTTGCACAACAAAAAAGTTTCACAACACACTTCAAAAATATATTACAAAGTACAGTTACACTTATGAACGCTGTCTAATAAAAATTATTAAAAAACATATTGCACACAAAAGTTATAAGGGCTCAAAGATTCGAGATTTCGGGTATTAGAAAAAAAAAGCGTACGAAGGGATTTTACATTGACATACATACACATACATAGAGAAGCATGGAATTATATGTATAGACAAGTTTAACTATGGAGATAATGAAAATATTTCTCATTACATTCTTATGCACATTAAACAATATCTCAGATGTATTTTCAAAGAGATATTCACATATAGATCTCGAGATATCTAGACATATATATATATATATATATATATTCATATACAGTACATATCTCGCTATAAATAGATATACCTGTCGAAAAATCATCACATATAAAGATAAATATTTATTTAGAATTAAATGGAACATATTCCGTTGCAAAGACATTTTCACAATATGAAATATTCGCATTTTCATGTACACTTTTTGAGGAAAATACGTCATGGGCTTTGCGCAACATATTAGGGTATTTGTGGGGGGGATTCGTATTGTCTTCTCCATTGACTTATATGGGGAATATGTAAACGTGCACACGAATTTGCAGTTTGCATTACGTGGCTTAACGCGCACGCAAAATAAGTTATTTCTCAAATTTTAATAGCTGTGCAACATAAAATACAAAAACTGATTTGCTGCGTGACTTGTAATCTTGCCCATAATGTCTTATCTACACATTATTTATAACACTTACCTAGCATCTGCTTTAATTTCACCTTTTGGTTTACAATTCTGTAGCCCATTTTACTGAACATTTAACAGTGGTTGAATTACCATAAAAATTACATGAGAGCAAAGCATATACAGTACAAAATAAAGTATATTAATATAAATAAACAAATCATTTACCTGCTTTACCTCTAAACAATCTCTTTGAAGTTCCCTGCAACATCACTGCCTGCAGGATGCATAGGGAGCTGACATGTTAAAACCTAGTTTTTCTTTGTTACATGACCTTTTCACTGAAGCCCTCTACTGGGCATGTGTAAAACAGTGATTTCCTGTTGGCAACTGCTGGTGCACCAAGCAACAAATTTAACAGCTATTTTAAGAAAAAGTAAATGCCAATAAAACACATAAAATAATTACCAAAATCACCTTTTATGAAAGGTGGTTTGATACAATACATATCAATGGAAAAAAAAAAACAACCTCCGAGATGGAAAAGTGTACTGGAGACAGTTGAATATCTCAAGTCTATGGAGAGTGGTGTGTATCATGCCAATAGACAAATGAGCACTCATGCCCAGATCTGGGAACCCTGGGAGACTCTTATGACCCCTAAAGACTGTAACACCCTAAATGACTAATTCTCTCCCTGACCTGAAATGATCTGGATGGATAGTGATTCTCTCAATCAGTCAAGGAACCGTAACTTCTTTTCTACTAGCTCCCCTACCCTTTTGGATAACCCTTTCATTGACATCCTCTTATGACTACCCCCGCCCCCACCAAACCTAGAATACATCTGCATTAAAGCATGGGCTCCCCTGACTCTTAACCCTTCAGACTTAGGGTTCTCAGGGATTACCTTTTCAGGTTGTATACCGACCATATCTTCCCCCACCTATGATAGCTTTATGTAAGTCCAGCTTTGGCTCATTTGGGTAATTTGTTTCTGCTCCCCCACCCTCCTTCCCCCAACTTGTTCTGTTAGGAAATTTACTCTGTTACTATTACTGAATATCATGTTTATATAGTTTTTGTAATCTGTTGAAAAATGACTTTGCTCTGAACCACTCCCAGCCGTGCTGTGTAACCCCTAGGCCGGGTCTGGTGTCATGTATTGTATTTTGCAGATTTCTTACAAAATAAATACTTTACAAAAAGTATTAAAAAAAAAAAAAAAAAGATAATGGTTGAGATTGCTTTCAACTGCCTTACAGTAGAGGTGGTATTTGCAAGATATATTAATTTTTAGGGTGTGTGGTGGTTATACAAAAATAAGTAAACCACACACACACCAGACGCTGATTCACAAATTCTTAGCTTGATCCATATCTTGAATGGGAGAACAGACAATATAATCACATATTATTTCAAATATTAAGAAGTGGCCGTAATATTGGCTCTGCGTGTAACAGCTTCCGATTCTCAGTCAAACTGTTAATCACCCACAGTTGTCAGATAAGATAAATGAAAGTCACTTACTGTGAGATTTAGAACCATTCACGCTGACTCCTCACACTGACTCCTCACTATACGAACAATTGTAGTGCAATGTCTCGTTCTGTCTCCAGCCTTCTGAACACTTCAAGTAGTGTATTGTATATCCGGGCTCCTGGTATCCAGGTAGGATTCAATCTAATGCCCCTTGTATAAGTATTACTCCGTGTGTGCCCTATAGGTACCTTAATGAAAGTCCAATTATATCGTACAGAAAAAACCCAGACCGGCACCACATCTAGAGTATTAAAAAGAGCTTCTTTATTAGTCAAAATAAGTTTAAAAGATGGTTAGCACACCAAAGACAAAAGGCAATCTTACCAAACAGCTGACTGCTCAGTTTAAAAAGTGTAACGGCTACAACCTGGGCCCGATGACGTCACTGACGCGTTTTAGGTATTAACCCGTAGTCATAGTTACCGTCATGGGGTCTTGGTATCTTTAAATAGGTACCTGTGTAAGCTGTTAACACAACAATTCCATATTAACACTTTATGTTCTGAGCTTGTCAATAGAGTAATGTATAACAGAAATCACCCTAAATTCTCTGTTCAAAGTTATAAATAAATAAATAACCTAATAATTTGTATGCTCGGAATCTTATGGTAATGTATTTTTACAGCATTAAGGGATTATTATTAAAATTATTAAATGTATAGCCTTTTTATAAAACAACAATGTAGTATCCAATTCGATCACTTTTCTTCATAGTCATACATTTGCCAAAATAATTGTGCCTTATATTTCTCCATTAACATGAAAGAGTTTAAAGACACAGGAGCAACATTTTATATAGACCCATATGTGATATTAAAAGTTTTAAATTTTATAATACATCTTCATACGGGACCAAAAGCTTTCAAACTCAGATGTGACCTATGAAATTTATGAACTCCCGTCACATTCCTGTATTTCTGCCCTTTCTGATTATTCAAATTTCTAATTCAATAAGCATCTTAATGACCTACTAAATACTTTCAAACCCTAATATAACTTTTAGTAATCTTGAAAAGCAATAATCCCTATACTCAACCTGGATCTCCTATGAAGACTCAGCAGTATGTGTATATAAGTTTCCCTTATTTTGACTATAGGAGTGTCCAGTAGTCTAAGGTATTACAATTGTATTGTTATTAACATATTAAAAAGTTTTTGGCAACTTTTTTACCTATTTAATAAAAGAACGTTAGTACAAAATTAGTATCCCCATTATTAGCACCATGTCATAGCGCATAATGTTTATAACAATCAATATTTTGCTGGAGGTTCTCATACATTCCTATGCATAAACTTGACTACTGGTCTAATGTACTGTACTATTTGTCATTCATATTACTTTTATTATTATGATGTACCTTGAAATTTGAAAATAATAATTGACTTCCTAACTAAATCAACTAGATCTAGATACAGTAAACACTTATATGTGTAGTGTCTCTTATTCACACTGCACAACATGACATTTAGTCTAATAAATACTTTACTGTTTTACCATATATTTTATATATTCTGAAGTACCTTGAAGTATGATAACCATTAACTTCCTAACTGATTTACTCATATTGATAAAGACTTAATATATGTTATTATATGTTTACCTCCCCATGTGTACTTTCAGTTCATGAATATATTTAGATTCTAAGTACCAAATAGATCGAAGTCTATGGTCCCTGATGGGTAGCCCAATAGTAAGGCAACCTTTACTCTATCTGCTAAATTAGCTAGATCTACAAACAGTAAACTCTTATATATATAGTATATCTTATTCCCAGTGATTAATAATGTCAAAGACCGAATTATATCCTGTGGGAATACGTGTCTTTAACGTATAAATCCAAAATGCCTCACGGCGATAAAGGATTTTTTCTCTATCTCCCCCTCGTTTGGGAGGTAGCACTCTCTAAATGGCTTGCCATTTGAAGGTACCCACATTTTTATTGTGATCAAAATTGAAATGGCAGGCCAAGGCAAAGCAATCCTTTTCTTTTTCGATGTTATTGAGATGTTCCCTAATTCTCGACCTCACCTCCCTTGTGGTGAACCCCACATACTGCTTTTTGCATTGTGTGCAGGTCACCAGATACACAACATAGTTCATAGAACAATTGACACACTGTGATGTCTCATACTCCTTTCCTGTCACACAAGACGCAAATTTATCAGTAATGATAATATGCTCGCAGGCCTTACATTTTCTGATCCCACATCTGTAAGTGCCCTTGTGTAACAACCATGAGTTACTTTCCCCTGTACTTACAGGTGGTAACTGCGTTGGTGACAAAATGTTGCCAATTGTAACACCTTGTCTATAAGAAAACCTACATCCCTGCTCAATAAACGGTTTTAACTTGTTGTCAGCAAGTAGAATGGGTAAGTATTTCCTTACTATTTTGCATACACTTTTATATTGGTTGCTGTAATTCGTCACAAAGGTAGTCTTGTTCTCTTCCTTACCTTGTCCATCTTTACTTTTGTCTACCAAAAGACTTTTTCTGGTGTAATGATCTGCTTGACTCCTGGCTCTTTTTATTAGTCTGTTCGAGTAACCTCTCTCTTTTAGCTGTTTTGTCAGTATGTCACTTTCTCTTCGATAAATCTCAGGATTACTACAATTCCTCTTAATGTGGAGGAATTTTCCCTTCACAATAGCAAAGGGAACATGAGAAGATTACTGGCCGCATGTAAGAGTGTGTGTTTAGATATTTAGTACAGTATATTAGACCAGTAGTCAAGTTTATGCATAGGAATGTATGAGAACCTCCAGCAAAATATTGATTGTTATAAACATTATGCGCTATGACATGGTGCTAATAATGGGGATACTAATTTTGTACTAACGTTCTTTTATTAAATAGGTAAAAAAGTTGCCAAAAACTTTTTAATATGTTAATAACAATACAATTGTAATACCTTAGACTACCGGACACTCCTATAGTTAAAATACGGGAAACTTATATACACATACCGCTGAGGTAGAGTCTTCATAGGAGATCCAGGTTGAGTATAGGGATTATCGCTTTTCAAGATTACTAAAAGTTATATTAGGGTTTGAAAGTACTTAGTAGGTCATTAAGATGCTTATTGAATTAGAAATTTGAATAATCAAAAAGGGCAGAAATACAGGAATGTGACGGGAGTTCATACATTTCATAGGTCACATCTGAGTTTGAAAGCTTTTGGTCCCGTATGAAGATGAATTATAGAATTTAAAACTTTTAATATCACATATGGGTCTATATAAAATGCTGCTCCTGTGTCTTTAAACTCTTTCATGTTAATGGAGAAATATAAGGCACAATTATTTTGGCAAATGTATGACTATGAAGAAAAGTGATCGAATTGGATACTACATTGTTGTTTTATAAAAAGGCTATACATTTAATAATTTTAATAATAATCACTTAATGCTGTAAAAATACATTACCATAAGATTCTGAGCATACAAATTATTATGTTATTTATTTATTTATAACTTTGAACGGAGAATTTAGGGTGATTTCTGTTATACATTACTCTATTGACAAGCTCAGAACATAAAGTGTTAATATTGAATTGTTGTGTTAACGGCTTACACCTGTACTAGGTACCTATTTAAAGATACCACGACCCCATGACGGTAACTATGACTACGGGTTAATACCTGAAACGCGTCAGTGATGTCATGGGGCCCAGGTTGTAGCCGTTACACTTTTTAAACTGAGCAGTCAGCTGTTTGGTAAGATTGCCTTTTGTCTTTGGTGTGCTAACCATCTTTTAAACTTATTTTAACTAATAAAGAAGCTCTTTTTAATACTCTAGATGTGGTGCCGGTCTGGGTTTTTTCTGTACGATATAATTGGTGGTTATACACACATACTTATATTTATATATGTGTCCAAACACTTGCATAAAAAGACAATTTAAATTTTCATTTGTTAGTCGTTGTTTTGCACCGCCTTCTATTGGAGGTGGTATTTGCTATTTTCTATGCACTTGTTACCACACACCCACTTCCTGTACAGACCCAAGCCCCTTTGCAGGGCTGTAACCAGAAGCTATGGAGCCTGCTACCAAAGAAGAATAAATCGGTAATAAACTTAATAAAATTCACACATTTTGATGTGGTTTATGTGCAGCTGATATAAGAGCAAATAAGATATGTTTGACCAAAATGAATGCTGCAACTGTTTCATGACCCTAGTAAAGTGCATCTGCTACTGACTATGCTCAAGAACAGGTCCCTCTTCTCATGTTTTAGTTTTGTTTAAAGTTATTGTCATTGCCTCTTATATTTAATGAAGTCCTGTACACATCTGTTGGCCCTTTATTATTATTAGAAGCAGTTGATGTAGTAGTAGTTTTAAGGGTAATGGTAGTAGTTGTGGTGGTGGTGGTGGCAGTATTAGCAATGATAATTATAATGATGATAGCAATAAATTGTCCTATTATAAATAATCATCAATGGTCATTGGCTAGCTCATGCGGCTGTAGCAATACCATTTTTAACATGAAGGGTATATATGAAGTTCCGTTCACTCTCTCCACCTCCTGGGGACACACGCTGAGACGCTGAGAACACGCATTCCCGGTGAGCAGCAGACAGTCAGGAAGTCACTACTAGTCAACGGATTCGTGTTGCCACAATTCAACAGGATAGGACACAAAAGTAGCGACTCAGGAGAGTAAAAAGAAGGGAAAAAATTCAATCTTTATTCCAGATCATTAAAAATGACCCACTCAGGGTCAGACAGACATGGGATAACCCACAGGAGAGATGTCTGACGTTTCACGCCCTCTACTGGCGCTTATTCATAGACATGTCTCCCTAAGGAGAACACACTAATTTTTACCTCAGAAATTAACCCCTTGTGTACAAAATAATTAAAAAATAACAGGTTAAAAACAAAAGTATACATGCAAACTATCACAAAAGTATGGCACATTATTAAACATTATTATATATTTGCAAAGGAGGTACAGCAAACATCTTATTGTTTGCATTGAACCAGATATTTTAATTTTGTAGAACCACCCCAGCCAAATTATGTCTTTATTTTCCTACGGTACATATTACAGGCTGGCATACAATATAATGTGTCATATGGTGTACTGGTGCTGCTAGTGATGAAGGAGATTAGTTTGGGGACATTACCATTTATTTACATAGATAACTTATATCCCATTCTCTATTCATACCCTTTGGTGTTCTGGTATCTAGTTTAAGTATCTAATATAATTATTTGTTATCTAAAATATGGTCCCTGTTGCCCCCTCTGTTGGGTACTGTTGCTAAGTCTCTAATTTGAATAGTCATCATGGCTGCTATGCTTGTAAAATGTGTGCCATTAAAGTGTGCTGCTACAGCCGAGTCTTTGTTGTAATATTTAGTATCCCTGACATGTTCGCTATATCTAGTTCTGGCCTCACGTGAGGTTCTTACCATATATTCAAAATTACAGTATTTACAAGTTAGTAGGTACACAACATACTTGCTACCACAATTAGCATAGAAATTAGCATTATGGGAATTTCCATTAGCTGTAGAATTGAAAGTCCAACCCATCCCTATGTTGTTGCAAGTTTTGCATGTTCTTACCCCACATCTAAAATTTATTTTTTAGACCATGTCTGTCTGACCCTGTGTGGGTCATTTTTAATGGTCTGGAATTAAGATTTAATTTTTTTTACCTACTTTTTACTCTCCTGAGTTGCTACTTTTGTATCCTATCCTGATTTTTTTTTTTTACATTTTCATTTACAGCTTCTAATTAAAAAACCCAAAGCTCCAACAACAACACAATCTCTTAAATGTGTATTTATTATCTGATGCTTCTGTTCATATATATTTATGATATTGATAATGACTGTAGCATGAGAATAAGACTTGTACAATCCAAAGGAAATAGAACTTCCATAATCTTTTAATTATTTATTTTTTGCCATTTAATAATAAGTCAAATGTTTGCATTTATATCAATAAAACTGATTACTTTGAATGACTGATAGCATCAAATGTATTGATTTATTTTTGTATAACTAATTATAAAAACCATTAAAAATCATATTTTATGTATGGTACCCATAATGGCTTTTATTGTCACACACTAACCTAATGATTTTATCAATTATATTCTACATAAAAATCACCAGTATTTAAGACCAACATTTAAGACAATCTTAAAGGGAATTTTATTATTGCATATAATTATGTGTTTAACCTCTGTTAAAAAAAAGTTAAAGTAAGCTCCAGAGCAGCAATTCACTTCAGGGAGCTAGCTGAACACATCAGGTAAACATGAGGCATATGTATATAAGCACCAATCACCAGCCAGCTCTCAGTAGTTCATGTATGCTCCTCAGCCTACCTGGGTGTACTTTTCAACAAAAGATACCAAAGAACAAAGTTGATTTGATAAAAGAAGTAAGTTGAAAAGTCTCTTAAAATTGCATGCTCTATATAAACATTGAATGTTCAGTTTTGACTTTCATGTCCCTTTTAATTGTTAAGGTTAACACATTGAAATGTGTTCAGAGACAATATTCCATAGTGTATACATACAGACTTTATGTTTAGCCATTTCTCGATGTTCATTTGGAAGAAAACTTGAGCCTGTGCGTTTTGTAGCTTTTTCTGCTTAATGTGAACTTAAAGAAACAGGTGCAAAGAAAAAAGAGAGAAGTGTGTGTATGCGCTAAACAGCTATGGGGATAGAAAATAAAATACAGATAATATATTATAAAAACACTTGATGTGGCATACAAATATTGTATAGGTGTATTATCTTAGCACCTGGGATAAATAAATAAATATCAAAGCAACTGAAATGAATAAAATATCAAAGCGATAAGGTAAAATTTATTTATCACATATAAAATAACACAAAAATAATATGACCGGTCATATATAGTATCAAAACACTACGCTAAAATTATGCTAAAAGTGGCTAAAAGAAGATGAATATAGGTTGAGACCTCTAGGTCTAAAAAGATATTGGGATGGTTGCCCTATATAAAAGTGTAAATCCACCTGTGAAATACTGGCTCGTGTGAGATTATGTCACAGTAAAGGTTCCGTTTGGAGTAAGGTAGGTATGAAAAGTTCTGCCTAGAGTTGAAATAAATGTTAAGGCTCCGTAATAGGAATAAATTGGTGTAAAAACACTGTATGGAGATATTTGTAGTTCCGTTAGATGTCTCAAATCAAACAGGGGTTATTAGCAGTTTCTATAGTGATCAATAAACCGTGTCTCCTTTGCGGAGTATAAGAATACCCTCTGACTACCACGCTGTTGGGCCGCTACACCTCTTTAGTGCCTACCTGCTCCTTCTCGAGCTGAATCCTCCGTTAAGGTCCGGCACAGGTGTCCAGCGCGGCTCACAACAGCTGGTGACGTCAGGAACGCTGGATGCGTGTCGAATGTAGGTCCGGTCAGGAAGAGAAACTCTGCGCAGAGTAATATTAGAACTGAGTCAAGTAGTCCCAACGAATCCTTTGCAATCCTTGCAGAAAGTAATGTATTATCACTTTGTGATTAATCATCTAGGTCCATCAACGCGTTTCACCACATAACATGGCTTTATCAAGATGGTTTAAGCTGGTTCTGAGATCCTTTATAAACGTATAGTTCATCTGTGATTGGTCATGGTTTAATTGTTGAATTGATGATTCCTTAAGGACATACCTTACTTAAGGTGGATTTACTTAAAGGTGGATTTACTTAAGGTGGATTACCTAAGTTATCATTTTGTATTATATAGAGCTATTTCCTTCTAACATTTGATACATTTTATCTGGAAAAACCATTGTATATAGACAACTTCTTATAGTAAAAAAGTATCTCGAAGAATACATTCTTTTTACTCAATTAGTATATGTACAATCTATATGTATATATAATTAATAAAACAGCTAAATGTTTAGATGGGATTAATGTAATGTAAACCTAATGGTAATTTGTATGTGTACAATTTATAATAAAATCCTAAAAAAAAAAAAATCTTAAAAAAATGTACAAAATTTAAAAAAAAAAAATTATATTATCAATGCATGCATAATATAGGCTCGTCATTTATGCATATGTTATATAAAGCATATAAAATTGGGACTAATGTAATAAGAGCTTACATCCATATTTATTAGAATTTGGATTATTTCTTTTTTTCTATCAGTATTAACGTAAAGCTTGTGAGAGTTAAAAATTATACAACGTTATTGTTGTTAAACCGTTATTAACCCTAGATGTCAGTACTTGATAGTAGGTCCAATGATATCAAAGGTCCCATGAATATCTTTAAATTCCGGATCATGCGTGACCTATTAGTTAATATTATGTAATACTCGTGAATCTCAATTAAGTTTACTAAAATGCCATATATGTTAAGAGAACTGTGACAGTAAAACTAAGGTAATCAATGAGGGATCATAAAAAGTCATAAAATAAATAGTAGGATATATCTGGGAGGGTTTTTGATGTTTTTATGTACGAAGTGTAGTTCTATTAAGGGTATTGTTTGGCTTATGTACATGTGTATACAATATAGAATGTTGGATAGGTGGGGAGTTACAAGATTAACAGTCTAGAATAAATGGATTTAAATCTAGCTCCGAATTTAGTCCTTGTGGGAATAGAGTTTTTAATTCAAAAATAAGTTCTGCTTCTTTTCTAAGGAGAAGTTGATCAAAATTCCCTCCTCTCCATGGTTTTGCAATCTTGCAAATGCCCCAATATTTAAGGTCTTTGGTGTTGTTATGGTGTACTGTCCTGAAGTGTTCATAAAGCCTGGTGTCTTGATCACCTTTTTTTTTTTATAAGATTGAGGTGTTAATCTTTTAACTCCCCACCTATCCAACATTCTATATTGTATACACATGTACATAAGCCAAACAATACCCTTAATAGAACTACACTTCGTACATAAAAACATCAAAAACCCTCCCAGATATATCCTACTATTTATTTTATGACTTTTTATGATCCCTCATTGATTACCTTAGATTTACTGTCACAGTTCTCTTAACATATATGGCATTTTAGTAAACTTAATTGAGATTCACGAGTATTACATAATATTAACTAATAGGTCACGCATGATCCGGAATTTAAAGATATTCATGGGACCTTTGATATCATTGGACCTACTATCAAGTACTGACATCTAGGGTTAATAACGGTTTAACAACAATAACGTTGTATAATTTTTAACTCTCACAAGCTTTACGTTAATACTGATAGAAAAAAAGAAATAATACAAGTTCTAATAAATATGGATGTAAGCTCTTATTACATTAGTCCCAATTTTATATGCTTTATATAACATATGCATAAATGACGAGCCTATATTATGCATGCATTGATAATATAAAAAAATTTTTTTAAATTTTGTACATTTTTTTAAGATTTTTTTTTTTTTAGGATTTTATTATAAATTGTACACATACAAATTACCATTAGGTTTACATTACATTAATCCCATCTAAACATTTAGCTGTTTTATTAATTATATATACATATAGATTGTACATATACTAATTGAGTAAAAAGAATGTATTCTTCGAGATACTTTTTTACTATAAGAAGTTGTCTATATACAATGGTTTTTCCAGATAAAATGTATCAAATGTTAGAAGGAAATAGCTCTATATAATACAAAATGATAACTTAGGTAATCCACCTTAAGTAAATCCACCTTTAAGTAAATCCACCTTAAGTAAGGTATGTCCTTAAGGAATCATCAATTCAACAATTAAACCATGACCAATCACAGATGAACTATACGTTTATAAAGGATCTCAGAACCAGCTTAAACCATCTTGATAAAGCCATGTTATGTGGTGAAACGCGTTGATGGACCTAGATGATTAATCACAAAGTGATAATACATTACTTTCTGCAAGGATTGCAAAGGATTCGTTGGGACTACTTGACTCAGTTCTAATATTACTCTGCGCAGAGTTTCTCTTCCTGACCGGACCTACATTCGACACGCATCCAGCGTTCCTGACGTCACCAGCTGTTGTGAGCCGCGCTGGACACCTGTGCCGGACCTTAACGGAGGATTCAGCTCGAGAAGGAGCAGGTAGGCACTAAAGAGGTGTAGCGGCCCAACAGCGTGGTAGTCAGAGGGTATTCTTATACTCCGCAAAGGAGACACGGTTTATTGATCACTATAGAAACTGCTAATAACCCCTGTTTGATTTGAGACATCTAACGGAACTACAAATATCTCCATACGGTGTTTTTACACCAATTTATTCCTATTACGGAGCCTTAACATTTATTTCAACTCTAGGCAGAACTTTTCATACCTACCTTACTCCAAACGGAACCTTTACTGTGACATAATCTCACACGAGCCAGTATTTCACAGGTGGATTTACACTTTTATATAGGGCAACCATCCCAATATCTTTTTAGACCTAGAGGTCTCAACCTATATTCATCTTCTTTTAGCCACTTTTAGCATAATTTTAGCGTAGTGTTTTGATACTATATATGACCAGTCATATTATTTTTGTGTTATTTTATATGTGATAAATAAATTTTACCTTATCGCTTTGATATTTTATTCATTTCAGTTGCTTTGATATTTATTTATTTATCCCAGGTGCTAAGATAATACACCTATACAATATTTGTATGCCACATCAAGTGTTTTTATAATATATTATCTGTATTTTATTTTCTATCCCCATAGCTGTTTAGCGCATACACACACTTCTCTCTTTTTTCTTTGCACCAGTTCCTTTATTATCTGCTTTATGGGAGCAGATTAGTGTGTATTGCAAGGGGCAGATTTGCGCACCATATACCCACCTCTTCTCATAGAACTTAAAGAAACAGTCTACTCCAGATAATACGTTTATTACCCATTTCCCAGTTTTGCATAACCAACACAGTTATATTAATATTATTTTTACCTCTGTGATTACCTTGTATCTAAGCCTCTGCAGGCTGCCCCCTTATCTCAGTGCTATTTACTGACTTGCATTTTAGCCAATCAGTGCTGACTCATTCGTAACTCCACATGAGTGAGCATGGTGTTATCTATATGACACACATTAACTAGCACTCTCTTGCTGTGAGAAGCTAATAAAAAGCACTTAGATAAAGGTAGTCTGCAGGGGCTTAGCAACAGACAGAGATTTATAATTTTAAACTTTATAAAGTAAATTAATATAACAATGTTGTTTGTGCAAATCTGGGGAATGGGCATTATCTATCTTTTTGAACATTAAAAATTTTGAAGTAGATTGTCCCTTTAAAACTTTACTTTACTTTACTGAAAACTTTCCTCATAAAATTTCAATAATGTCTTACAGTGATACTATAAACTTCAAAATAAAATACAAGATTAAAGGGATAGTATACTACAAAATTGTTTTTCCCTTAAAGGGCAAGTCAACCTAACAATTATTATTACATATTTAGATAATTATTTAACGATGTTGACAGCAGTTATGCTCTAAATATAGTTTGCAAGTAAAACAACTTACTATTTCACCTTGGGCCCTCTTGAGGAAGCGTTTTTTTGTGAAACGTACGTCAGGGGTCCTCTGGGATAAGCTCTGTCTTTCCCTTCTTTTTAACTTGCTCACCCTTGGTGTTTTGACACTAGCAGCAGCATAATATAATCTGTTAAAATTACTTGTAATTTAGCCCTCGGATTGTAAGGGCTTAGCTGATATTTCTAGTTTTGCTGCCTAGATTTCTTTAATATTTAAATTATCATTAATTTAGATAGCCTGTCACACCAGGGTGTAGTGTTTTTAATTCTTACACCGTATGCTGATGTATGTGTGGTAAATATATTATCTACTCAATAAACTTTAGTGTATGAATGTTGGTTTACTTAAATTTTATAATCCTCTCTAATTCCTGAAGATAAATGGGCTAAATTAGCTAATTTTGTTCACAGATTTTAGTTATCTATCCTCTTTTGTAAGTCTATTTACAATTACCTTGTTAATTGTAACCTTTAGGGTCATGTATTCAGATCTGCTGAATAGGGTGGAGATTTGCAAATAAAAATTATCATTATTAATAATAATAATAATAATTATTATTATTATAAAGCAAAATCACTTTAATGATAATTGTATGCCAAATGTGTGGTTATCTTATTTATCCTTTAGATTATTCATTTTTATAATAAATGGGGGGGGGGGGCGTTTGTTTTTATTTCAAACATAATTTCATGTTTAATAATATAATTGATATCTTAACACAGAAATAAGACTGACATTATGGTAATAAAGCTTATGATTGTTTAAAAAGCTTATGATTATTTTTATTTATAATAACATGTTACTCTAAATATCTACTGCCCAACCTCTGAATAACAAACTAAAACTAAACAGGTCATAAAATTAAGTACATTCAGATTGACTAAATACAACAACTATAACAAAGCAAGTTACATAAATCATTCACTAAGTTATTTTATCTGTACTGGTTTCAGGTTTTTTTTTAGGTATATCGGTGTTTGTGACAATTCTAGGGAAATGCTGGACTCCTTATCATTACTGCAGTACTCCCAATTCTCATAGGTGTCAGTGGATATAAATGACAATGCAGAGTCCTTGTAATGGTTCTTTATTCTACCCAGGATATGCAGACAGGTCAATGAAGGGGATAGGGATTCAAATATGAAAAGCAGCAATAAGTAGCAAAAGCTGATCCCCGAGAATCAATACCACCCTCTTCCATTAATGTGGAGCTTTATGGGGACCTTTGTTTGCACCCCATATTATTAAACTCTAGAGACACCCCTGGTCAGTGTCCACATTTTTTAAAACATATAGATCATATATCAAAGGGGTTAACAGGACTTGTACACAGAGGGTTAATGAAGTAAGTCATGCAAACTAATAATCTATACTACTCAAGATGTTAAAGTTGTCAAAGTTTTTATGTATTACAAATAAACTCAGAAAGAAATGAATTTAAAAAAAGGACGTACATCATGAATTAAACATTCCAGTGGGACTTGGACTCACATCCTTACACACCTAGGACACACAAGTTTATGCTCTAGGGGCACTCATGTTGGACAGGTTGGAGGTATATCAGGGATATCAGTTCATATAATAGTACACCTTTAAATTACAATTAAGTTATTATAAACACCTTTACCCAACTGAGTATATATAGCACTCTCAGATGATAGCTTATAGCAAAGTTATAAATTTATGTTGTTTAAAAAAGAATTTCTCCATACTTCTCATATCATAACACATTTAATTTGCCTATGCCTACATTGGAACAATAATCAACTTATGCATACAATAAGATGTTACCATAAAGCAATATGACTAAAATCAAGCACATTTGAGAAGGGCCCTCATCCTACTGTATTCATTTGTATTGTAAAGCAGAATTTATGTATGGTAACTCTATTTAAGTCTAATAATTGGAAATGTTTTGATTTTGTAAATGAAAGGTGTTGCTATTATTATTATTATTATTATTATTATCATTATTATTAATAATAATACATAGAAATCACTTTAATGATAATTGTATGCCAGATGTGATTTTAACTCGAGTTTTGTATAAACAAGAGTCATTTTTTAAAGTAGTTGATCTTTCAATGCTTTGTTTTAAACATAATAACCTATTTAATATGTCATTGCACAAAACATACATAAAACTGAAAAATAAAACTGGCATTAGTGTAATAAAGCTCATGACTGTTTAAAAGCTTATACTTAGTTTTATTTATAATAACTGATATTAATAAATAAACAATAATAACATTATAAATATAGACTACCTAAATAGCAAACTGAAACCAAACAGATTATAAAATAACGAACATTAATATGGACTCAAACTCACAACTATGCCAAAACAAGTTATATAAATTATTCACTAAGTTATTTGAACTGTAAAGGTTTCAAGACGGTTTCTGCATATCAGTGTTAGGGACAATTCTATAAATTAAACATTCCATCAGGACCTACATTCACAACCTTACAAACAGGAAACACAAATTATGCTCTAGGTAGTTGCAGTTTGATAGTTTTGAGGGATTTGTGAGATATCAGTCCAAGTAATAGCGCACATTTACATTACAATTTTGCTATTATAAGCTTATTTCTTAAACTGAGTATATAGCATACTCAGATGAAAGTTATGAATCTCTGCTATAATCTATTTATCTGAAAAATAACACATTATAAATAAAAAAAAAATGAATTATAATTTGTTTCAACCTTAAAGGGACACTAAACCCAATTTTTTTCTTTCATGATTCAGATAGAGCATGCAATATTAAACAACTTTCTAATTTACTCCTATTATCAAATTGTCCTCGTTCTCTTGCTATCTTTATTTAAAAAGCAGGAATGTGATGCATAGGAGCCGGCCCATTTTTGATTGAGATCCTACTGTAGGTTATGCTTGCGTAATGGTGGGTAAATGTAAGCCTCCAATAAGCAAGTGCTATCCATGGTGCTGAACCTAAAATGGGCTGGCTGCTAAGATTTACGTCCCTGCTTTTAAAATAAAAATAGCAAGAGAACAAAGAAAAATTGATAATAGGAGTAAATTAGAAAGCTGCTTAAAATTTCATGCTCTATCTGAATCATGAAATAAAAAAATTTGGGTTCAGTGTCCCTTTAATTTTCTACATATGTACCTTTATTTCTATGCAAACACAATATTAACATTTTACTAGTATTTTCATGGTTACTGTGTAAAGTATTTCTGTTTATAATGGATCATTTTGAAATACTGGAAATGGACTTGAAATATGTAGTGGTGAAGATCAGGACTTCCCAAATCCATGTGTTACCATCAAAACCCTGGAGCAGCTAGCTAAAAAGGGCAGAGAAGTTTGGGTTACATCAAACACAGTGATTTTTTTTTAAATCCTACTGAAATATTTTAAAAACTAAAGAGGAAAAAGGAGGGTTGGATACAAATGGGACAGTCATATATGAAGAAGACTGTGGAAAATAGGTACCCCCTACAGTTAATGCCAAACTTAGCATGATTCCATGAATATGATAAAGAACTTAATTTCTAAATATTTCATATTAAATGTGCATCAGTCATACAGATGTGGTTGCAAAACATTGCTAGGAGGATCTTCAGACCTCTGAATGCAACAAGCTACTTTGTTAGATTTAATAAATTGGATTTTAATAAATCTGGTTAAATATTCACACATGCACAAAACAGGGAAATTGAATGCTCATATGATTATGAAAAGTCATTCATTTCTAATAGCAGTCATTTTACCCAGAGAGTGAACTGAGAAGAGGTTCAAGTAACATATTATTGTGAACAAGTATTTAATTATAGCTGTATCTATTTTTGAAATATGAGAATTGATTTCTACAAAAGTTGAAATTAGTTGCATATGTAGTTTGGCTATGTAAACGTGGTTCAAAATGTGTGTGTAGGTGTGTTTTTATTTGTCTGTGTGTGTATGTAGGTGTTTTTTTTTATTGTCTGTGTGTGTTTTTGTTTATGTTTGTGTGTGTTTATATGTGTGTGTGTGTTTTCATGTATCTGTGTGTGTGTATGTGAAATATAATTCTGGGTTTGTTACTAAATTAAATTGAGGGCGAAGAAGTAATCTGTTATTTTTTTTATTGTCAGACCTAAATGTCTGTGCATGTATTCTATTGCATATAAGCACAGATATTGACAGATGTATATATGACTTAAAAAATATAATGTGAACCATGGCAACCAGAAAAACTAAGGATTGAATTAATATTTTAATAGCTACTGTTCAAAGGGCTGTCAATAAAGACATAAAGTATGTATTATATATATATATGTGTGTGTGTGTGTGTATGTTACAAACACTATGCCCCTTAATGCATAGAAAATGAGGATGTTATAACACAGGAAAAATCACGAAATCAGTGGTGTTGCATTTTCTTAAACTGCTTTTTATTATATCTGTAAAAAATATATTTACTATTTTTCATCAATGATCAAAGCTAGGATGTATAGTTTGAAACAAACTTTATTGCAACAAATAATTAAAAATATTACATCTTTGAGAACTGCAGAGTGCATATTTTAAGAACTATAGAGAAATTACGACCAAACCAAATCATGTACAATTTCAACTAAAAGTTTTATTAAACAACTTCAAATCAACATCTTAATTCACCATAACTGTGTGTAATATTTACAGTCTTCGGCTTCTGTGGTGAAGGCTTTTTGCTTAAGGTTTAGGGAGTAGGAAAATAAAGGGCTAGAGAAAGGGGCAAGGTGGAAGCTAACATGACGTGAATGTTTTCCAGAAGAAGTTCTTGCATCCAGCTTTGCGTTCCCTGGGAGCCAAGGCTGGACTGGAGTTTGCAGATCTTTCCAGTTCAAGTCTTACATCCTCTTGGTCAGTACCTCTGGCCAAATCTTCTGGTTCCAATGCGTCATTCTCTGACTGGGATGGTTCTGACAATAATTCTGCCAGGAAATACTTGGCAAGCTCCTGAAATTAAAGAATGTGATATTGTGACTTTGGTAGAGAACAATATAAATCTAGAATAAAATTTTCAGATTATAATAAAGACTGGTGCTAACACTGTTAAACTTTAGATAAATGCCTGACAACACTTTGGAAAATAATCACAAAGAGATTAACATCATTTACAAGTAAAAGATTTACTCAAAATAACAAAACAAAACAAAAAATTGGTTTTACCTTAACTTCACTGGCTATCCTGTAAGGAAGCATGTTCATATGATAATTGAATCTAAAAATATGGGATTTTAAATAGCATCTAACTTATTTCACATACACCAATGATTACTACCAAGTTTCAAAATATTTTATTATTATTCCTTTGGCCTCCACTTGATTATACTTAATTTTTTATTTAGTTGCATTAAATAATCAAGTTTCTTGAATATTTTAACAACTCTACATACTTTTTTAATTATTGATTAATGTTATATTTAAGGACTAAGGTAAGCAAAGTAAGTGGGATATATTCCTTTCATTGTAAGGCTGCATGTTTTAACAAGCAGATATCTGGAGCCCTCAGTTTTGTAGATTGAAAAATAATTGCTATAAATTTTAGTTGTGTTTCTGCACCAGAAAAATATCCTATTCTATATATCAATAATAAGATCTGTAGCATTAACAAGAAATGTCAGTTACATTGAAAACATAGGACAACTGCAAATATCAAATTTATAAAAATGTAATTACCTTGCTGTGTTTTTGTTCAGTTCATACATATCTATCATCCATCATATATCCATCCATCTATCTCTAACATATCTATCTATCTATCTATCTATCTATCTATCTATCATCTCTCTATATCATCTATCTATCTACCTATCAAGAAAGGTACAGTAAACGACAACACCAGCTGATACTGAAAAACCCTCTGAAATGTTAAAGGAATATTCCAGCCAAAATTGGAAACCACATGGGTGCATTTCAGTATTGAATAGAAGCATTTTTGTAATATACATTCATTAGCAAAAAATGCTTCTAATAAAAGCTAAAGCTGTTTCAAAAGAGTATTTAAGTATGCTCCGTGCACCAGCATTTTAAACACATCACTTGCTCAGAGAGCCTAAGGTGCTTGCACCATCTGGTAATGACTCAATTTGTTAATTGCTGACATGATACAAGCCCCACTGGTTCTCTGAGCAGCTGCATTATGTAAAATGTGGGTGCAGTGACAATATCTAGCTTTGCTTCACATGCACATGCAAAGAAAAATGTTAACACTAAAACAGTAATAACTTTTACTAGAAGCATTTTTGCCAATGCATGAATATTGCAAATATGTTTCTATTCAAATATGTAATTTATCTATGTGCATTTACATTTTGACTGGAATGTCCATTCAAAGGTTCCATTGAAAAATAATTTGATATTACTGTTTAGGTTGCAATTCCATACTGAATGGAAAAATAATATCTACTCCGTTCTCCTGATGGAACCTGACACACAACGCTTTGAGAGTTTCAGCACCACGGACAGTTCAGTGCCTGGGTACATTCCACACATTTCACTTTTCACATTCAGTTTTAGTGCTATCGCTTTGTAACCCTAGCAAACAGTAATTCCTAAAACGTATTTATTTATTTAATATAATCATAAAAATGTATTTCTTATAAATATATATATATATATATATATATATATATATATATATATATATATATATATATATATATATATATATACATATATATATATATATACAGTATATATATATATATACATATATATATATATATATACATATATATATATATATATATATATATATATATATATATATATATATATATATATATATATATATATATATATATATATATATATATATATATACATATATTTGGAAGTATACATATATTAAAGAATAATATATATATTATTATTTCTCGAGTATAAATTAACAATAATTTAGCCAAGCAATTCCGACGTTATAAATATATCTTTATATATAAAAGTAAAACAGCTATATCTACTATCAAGTGTTTAAATCATGGCTGAGTATTGGTTGGACTCTTGTAAAATAGAGGTAGAATCAAGTTACCTGTTTTCCTGCTGCTGCCAAAGATTTCTGCAAAAACTGGCGGAGCCGCGGGTCTGAGGGAGCTGCTGAGATTGAGCTCACAGCCAAAGCCAGGGAGAGCAGGGTCAGAGCACAGCGTACACGGCAGGACTGCATCTCTCCAAGAAGTTCTGAGCGCAGCGATAAGAGCTATTAGTGACGAGGAACTACAAGAGGCTGTTATGTCTAGCTCCTCTGCTTCTGCCACTGGAATCTCCTTAGCCCCTTTTAAAGTCTACCTCTGACGTCAACAAAAAGACCCCCCCCCCTCTCTTCTTAGGTCCCTGAGATAACCACCACTTTTACGCACCATTACCCCAATGCAGATTAATCACTAAAGCTATGGAGATTAGAGGATCTAAATGGTTTATTTTACTAATTTCTACATTTTATGTGTATGCTATTTGCATAACCTGTTTGAGGTTTGAATCATTTAAAAGGTTTGTGCATTATATTAAGCTATTTAACTTGTTGCATACCAGAGAAACCATAATATTTTCCTTCCTCTACAAATTAGCGTGTGTAATCTTCCTTTTGGATGTAACCGTGGTTCCTTAGGGACATGATGATTTATATGCGTGACTAACATTAAATGTCTGCAAACTACATTAGGGCAGATACTGCCCAGAGATCGGGGCATTCCTTGCTGTGCAGCATTGGGCTCTATAGCTAACAGTGTAACATTTTTTTCTACACTTCCTTATTGCACATTAGTATTTAATAGGTGTAAAATATTAGATACCATATTATTCCTTAGTAAACCCTTTTACGAAACTAAGATTTTTATAAAAAATCTTTTAAAAAACATAAAAAAAACATCAAAACATGGAACGTGTGCACCAGGTTTAGCTCCACAATACCCCCCAATAAAAACAAACAAAAACAAATACTGTACCTATTTGACTTTATAGTTAATATCCTATAAAGTTCCCATTTTTAAGTTATGCACTCGCTATTTTAATCCCATTTTTCCATGTTTGACAGGCAAAGAAACTTTCAGCGTTTTGTTTACTGAGACCTTCCATTTTTGGAGCATTTGAAACTCAAACCAGCTGTAGCCTCTAGTATGTTTAAATGTTTAGTGGCCGGGAAAAAATGCTTTATAGTTGAAGGTGCAGAGCTTCCCAAAGCCCAGATGTTTATCCTTCACTTCTCACTTATCAAGCACAACTGTCAATTTGAACAGTGAAAGGCTGACACAGTGCAGTGAAAGATTAGGAAATCTCAGTTAAGATGAGTTTTCTTATGTTCTGCTTACTTAAAAAAATGTATAGCCATTTCTCTTTCAGGTTTAACCTTTGGCTGCCTATCAGGGCTGCAACTCATTGACTATATGGGCAAGAGACACAAACTGGGTTTCAAATAAAATTTCTTACCGTCTACTGAATATTATATGGCGGTTCTTTTGGATTTAATTTAGCAGGATTACAAAAATATAGTGTTTGCTGAATATAAAGTAGGCATTGCATTTAAAGCAACAATTATGAAGCAACTAACAAGTAGAAATGTGTTCACTCATTTAAATGTGTACAGTCCAAAAGTGAGCACAGCACAGAGGTCTGGGTGCACAGGAGACCAGGGGCACTGCCACAGCCCCCCAACAATCTGCAAATAGCACACACAAAGTGGAACTCCAGCACTCCAATAATAGAAAAAGTGATAGCATGAGGAAGGGGCTGTGACCCCGAAACGTTGCTTGATAAATTGCCTTTTTCTATTATTGGAGTGCTGGAGTTCCACTTTGTGTGTGCCATTTAAATGTGTAGAGATGAACCCAATGCTACAATTGTGATTTGGCTGATTTATTTCTTTTTGTTTTAAATACAACATATTGCATACAAATGGGTTCAAAGTGAAAGAAAGAAAACCACTGTGATTGATGCAAAGCTGAACTCATCACAATACTAAACTGTTTTAAAATATTAGTACATATTTTCACACAGATAAAAAAAAAAAAACATTGTTTTCATTCAAAAAAATTGGGCTAATAAAATGAAGCAAAATGATTATCTCGATCATCAGTGAATTTTACCTACTTATTTAACTGATTTCTCCATGATTTTAAGAGCAGAATTTACAGGATCCTTCAGAAAACTACACTGCAAACAAATCTGAGGAACGTGTTCCCTTTTTATATTAGGCTACACCACACAGTAGCTACAAAAACAGGTGGCATAACTAGAGGTGTCAAAATAAATAATGAATCAAATAGTGTGTAAATAATACTGCTCCTCGTATTATTCTAACCCCACAGAGCCTCCCACCCCAGGGGATTCGTCACATTCTTTATTATCCTACTTTGGCAGCTAAAGACCCTTAAAACTACACTAAGATAGAAGAATATAGCCTTTGGGCACTGGTTTCCACATTGATACAGCAAAAGAAAAGAAAGAAAAAGCAAAACATGTTGGTACAAGCACCAAGTGCTAAAGTGTATATATAAATCGTAGTACTTAAAGGACAGCTGCACACCAATGGACAAACGTGGGATTAAAGGGTGAACACTCACGTGATACAAACATTCAGAAAGGAAACACGTTTTACCCAACCTTGTCCCCTCTACTCATGTAAGATAGAAAAACAATCACTGACAAGAACATTCTTTACACGTCTGTAATTTTCAGATTAGAAAAAGCTAATGTGAATGTAGCCAGGCAAAACACCTGGGCTACAATGAACACACAGTTAACCCACCAAATCCTCACCAGTCACAATGCACTAATCCTACACACTTTCTATAAATCATACTGTGACGTTGCCAGCTTTATTTGTAGGGAAAATGAAAAGGGCATAACCTTAATGTTTAAGCAAATATATGTTATTACAATTGTAAGCCCCAGGGATCTCTTGCACGACTCCCTTGTGTTCAGTCAGTTGTACTAAATGAATCATGTCAACTGAAAGCTTGAAATCACTTATTACCATCACCTGCAATTTGGTGTCAGAATAACATGAGAGTGTCATACAATGAAATTATTACAAGCACCATGCATTCTTCATACCACTAAATAAACACAGTTCTCTTTGTAATGCTTTAACTTTTCTCACAATAGATATCAGTTGGGTCACTCATTCCTGGTATGTAGTTTAAACACATAGAAGAGATAACAAACTGACAACTCACTACTAGAGATTTGCCTTTGAAGTCTTACATTCAATCCTTTAATGCTGAGCCTGGAATCAGGGATTGTCTTTAGAAACTACTGGTCACATTGTCCAATGCTGTGGGATGGGTGTCTGCAGATTCCAGGCTCATGAATATAATATTTGTGTCAGCTGCTTAGAGCATACTGCAAAGTGGACACAGTTACATCAGTTGCATGATGTTAGTGCCAGGCAAAAAAAAACTTTCAAATATGGGCAAAAAGTGGCAGTTTTCTAGACATGAATCCCAAAAAAGCTGCTAATGAATCAAATGATTATGCTGCCTTGTTTATTAAATAATCTGAAATACTCCACTGTATAAAAAGGTAAAGTCAAAATGAAACATTCATGATTCAGATAGAGCATGCAATTGTAAGCAACTATTTTGTTTACATCTATTTTAAAAGTTGCTTAGTTCTCTTGGTATCAGTTGTTGAAGAGTAAACCAAGGTAGACTTATAGGAGCTGCATTTGTCATTATCATTCTGTTAGCAGTGTTTGCAACTATGTATAACATAGTATTTGCAGCTATTATCATAAACATTGCTGCCAGATGGCTAAAGTCACCTGCATGCTCCTGAGCTCACCTACAATTACTCTAACAAAATATACAAAAAAAAAACAAAGCAAATTGGTAATAGAAATGCATTGGAAATTTGTATAATATGTCATGCTCTATTCAGCCCATTTAAGTTTAATTTTGACTTTACTGCCCTTTCAACAGGACACTAAACGCTAAATATTTTAATATGTTATGCTGCTAAATGCATAAAAATAATCATATTGCTGCCCTTGCGACAACTCAAGTGTTCCTTCATATCCTTATTTGACCCCCATGTAAGCACTTATCCGATCCACCCACCGCCCAGAACTGAAGTGGTTTTTCAAAGACCAGCAAGCTGCCCACTATGCCCTACCTTCCCATCCATACACCCAGTAACAGTGTGTTCCCACTGCCTGCTTTTCTTGTCTTTTACATTCAGGGGAATGGTTGTAATGGTCCAGGAAAGCAGACGATGGGAGAATGCTGTTACTTTGTGTAGGAGCTGCTTGCAAGGCCTAAAGACAATAAAAAACACTTCAGTGCTGGGCGGCGGTTGGATCAGTCTAACTAAGCTTGAACGAGGTCACATTAAAGATATAGTGACACTGGAGTTCCCGAAAAGGAAGCACGCAATATACATTTTTTTTATTTAATTAGTAGCATAACATCAATTTAGAGTTTAGTGCATCTTAAACTGCTCAAACTGTAGTAACATACTGGATGCTGAAAAGTTGCATCTACAATTGGTAATTTAAAGGAACAGTATACTATAAAATTGTTTTTCCCTTAATGTGTTTCCAAAAAACTTTTTTTACCAGCTGCAGAGTATAAAATGTATGAAATCTGCTTTTTTAAGGCTTATTTGTGTATATGAATCAGCTGATTTTGTGCTTTGAAGCCACAACCTATAAAAATGGGTTGAGCTTGTAAGTATAATCTGATCTCATTACTTTATCACATTGTGTACATATACATGCTTCTTTATCTTATCTGTCCATAAACTAATCACCAATACTGGGAGAGAACAATGGAAAATTAACATTTTATTACCTTATCTCTTCTATAACCCACTGGGAGTGTAATTTCTTCTACTGGCTGTGTGTACACAGCTTGGCCTCAAGGCCAAAAACTTGTAGTATGGGTGGGGATACCACTGGCTAAATAAACAATTTCAAATGCCAATATAAAGGTAATGGAAATAATTGTAAACAATTTAATACACTCCAGCAGGTAAAGTGGATCATTGGGAACAAATTAAAGGGGATAATTTTTTTGAGTAAACTGTCCCTTTAAGGGTAAATGACATTCATATTGTCAAAATGCTGTAAATATCTCATTTATGTCATGCTACAGCATTTTGCAAGGTATCTATCATGTTATGATTTTGAGCTATTACATTTATGGGCTATTTTAGGTGGGTGGGATCCTACTATTTGTAAAGTCTGGGAGCATGATATTTTTGTAAAATTAATAAAATTGTACATTTTGTTTAGAACAAAACAAGTTCTATTTAAAGAAATTTAGAATACACTTTTACAAATACACTTTCTGATGGTACATACATGCTTGACACCAGGAATTCAGTACACAGGCAAAGTTATGACTTAGTGCTTAAGGGCACATTAAAAAAAGACTTGATATCTTTAAATGTCAATGCCTTTTCACAGTGATTATTCTTCCACCATGGTATATATGGCTTAAAGGAATATTAAACTAAAATGTAATTGCCATTAAAAGTATTAATTATATGTATTAAAGCAACATTGTAATGTACTTTCATTATTTATTTATTTGTTTATTATTATTATTATTATTATTATTATTATTATTATTATTATTATTATTATTATTATTATGTTTTGTGGTAATTTTAAACATGAAAATTCTAGTTTTTCCTCTTTCTTCCAATTCAGAACCCTGGTCATGCAACATTCTACATACAGATTTCTAAACCATATCTGCCCCTAATTGGCTTTCCTAATTGGGCACAGAAAAGAAGATAAGATAAACATACTCTCATACACTTTTAAGGGTGTATGTCCATGCACTGAAAGTCAATGCAATTGGTAGTTTTAAAGGCTTTTAAAACATTTTTTTGTAAGAAGATATTTTGCAATGCATTGCTTAATGTTTGACATACTGTACCCCATGCATATAAAATCAATTACTTTAGTATTCTATTACTTTAATTCAGTGCATTGTAGCTGCATCCACAGACATGCAGGAAACTTAGCACTTCTATATTTATCAGCTGTCTGATCTAGTTATCTTCAGTTAATGGGACATGTATTGCTTTCTCTTCATCTGCCATTCCTCTGATCTGAGATGGGGTCTGTTCAAGTTCAATTTTCAAATCTTTATTGACTGTGCCATCTTTAAACACTACACTTATAGTTAATTTGGAAGTAGATGCACTATTTAATTGGGTTTGTTTTTATTTGCGAATGGCTGAATCAAGTCAAGTAAACAGCTAATTAAGATTGTTCATATTTCCTTTGGTTTAACTCAGCTTCCACACTAAATACTTTTTAGTTTTACTGGCAATGTAAAAATATTGTTAATGTGTTTTGAAGCTATAAACAACTAAATTTAAAGGCACTTAATATTTTCTTATTCAATTACACTTGTTCACAAATGTACTGAGAGGAAAAATTGAATTAAATTATCTATCAAGCTTTCACTTGATTATTTTGATATAAATCTTAGATCCTGTTGTACATAACATTAGTTTTCAATTGTTTGTGTTCATTTTTAAATGGCAGTTGTTTTAAGTTGTATATACATATATATATATATATATATATATATATATATATATATATATATATATATATATATATATATATATATATATATATATATATATATATATAATAGAGTAAAGAAAGCGCACTCTCACTTAAAAAGCATCTACCAGGGTGCAGGCACAAATTAATACAGTACAGATGAAGCTTGCACTCTCTGGATTCTCTGATGAAGGGGTGATTGATCTCCGAAACGTCACATTTTTTGCTAAATAAAGCACCTTTTTGAAAATCCAGAGAGTGCAAGCTTCATCTGTACTATATATATATATATATATATATATATATAAGTATTCCTAGTATAATATATTATTTCAACCAAAGTACGGAAGATGATTTTTCATCAATTACCCTATGTTCTGTAATAAAATATTTTTCTAAATAAGTGTTGGAGACAATAGAGCATTAGCTTGCTCTTGTTTGTAGTTTTTAATTTCTTTATATGCTTATACCAATTAATTTTACATGCTTCTATTTTATTTATTTTATGTATGTATTTATTTATTTACTTTGGGACATTCTTGCTGTTCAATGACATTTCTTGTTGCATTCCTGATTTATTTCTGTACACGTCTTTAATATTTAAGGATCATATAAATAATAACTTTTGTGTATAGACCAGGGATGGGATTCTTTCTGAGAATGTGTTTTCAAGTTGCCGATATTGTTCTCTATCAGCTACACGTGGTACCTTTTACAAAAAGTTATTTTTTCTTATAAACTCATAATATATGTAAAAAATGAAAGTTTAGGGCTTTGACACCCAAAGGTGTCCTTACAAGAAGAATATTAACTTAAAGCAGCACTTTGACTTTAAAAATAAATATGGAAGCAAACTGAGTAAAACAATACACAGTTCTTCCAAAATAGATTATTTAAAAAAGCCCTAAGAATTGTTAAAAGCAAAAATAAAAACTTCTGATCCCCATATTAGATTCATCTCTACGTATTTGACTCAAAGTTAAAATATAAGGGAGATTTTCAAGAAACATTGGTAGATCCTAAAACCTGATATGGAATTGTCATCATTCTTTACAACTAAACCACAGTTCACATTTAGGAGGGCCAGCAACAATTGTGCTCCCCTTGTATCAAGTAATTTCAACAGAAATGCAGAAAAAGCCTCCCTTATTTTAAGGTTCTTTGCCATGTGGGAACTGTAAGATATGTTCCCACATGGTAAAGATACATGATTTTAAATGGACAGTCTACACCAGAATTGTTATTGTTTATAAAGATGTAAGATGTGCTTGTAATCCGGGCAGAATGTGGTTTAGCGTTGTCCTGCTGGAAAATACAGGGACATCCCTGGAAAAGACGACGTCTGGATGGCAGAATATGTTGCTCCAAAATGTATACATATCTTTCTGCATTAATGGTGCCCTCAGAGATGTGGACTTTACCCATGCCATAGGCACAGACACACACCCATGCTATGACATACGCTGGGTTTTGGACCTGATGCTGATTACAGCTTGGATGGCCCTTTTACTCTTTGGCCCGGAGAACACAACAGCAGTTCTTTTCCAAAAACTATTTGAAATGTTGACTCGTCGGACTACAAAACATGATTCCACTGTGCTACTGTCCATCTCAGATGAGACCAAGCCCAGAGAAGATGGCGGCACTTCTGGACAGTGTTGATTTATGGCTTCTGCTTTGCATAGTAAAGCCTTAACTTGCATCTGTGGATGCAGCGGGGAATAGTGTTGACTGACAAAGGTTTACTAAATTATTCCCAAGCCCATGTCAGGAAATCCATTACAGACTCATGACAGTTTTTGAGACTGTGAGATCTGAGGGATCAGAGATCACGCTCATTCAGAAGTCGTATTGTGCACTGTAAAAGGTGAAATGCCCCAAATCCTACTGATTTGTCATTGGGGAATGTTGTTCTTAATGTGTTGTATTATTTGCTGGCACATCTGTTGGCGGATTGGCGAGCCTCGACCCATTCTTGCTCTTGAAGGAATACGTCTTTTTTCGAGGCTCCTTATATACTTTGATTACAAGATTTCCTCACCTGTTTCACATCACCTTCATATTTCAACTTGTCACATTGCTATTAGTCCTAAATTGCCTGTGTCCCATCTTTTTTGGAACGTGTTGCAGTCATCAGATTTTAAATAAATGTATATTTTCAAAAATACATTACATTTACAAAACAAAACATCAAATCTTGAGAGTGACTAAATAAGCACTACTATATAAATGGATTGGGAGTAATATTTTATAAATCAATGTAAAATCAGGGCATATTAATTAGCACAAAATCTTAAATGGACAGTGTATCCTACATTTCTTCCCTTAAATTGGTTCCCAATGATCCATTTTACCTACTAGAGTATATTGGATATAGTCTAGAAAAGCTGTGTAAGAGTAGCCAGCAGAAGAAATTATACTTCCAGTGGGGGTTAGGAGAAATAAATAATGCAATATTAATTTTAAATTGTTCTCTCTAAGTATTGGGTTTTGGAATATAGACAGAGATAATATGAAGAAGCATGTGTGTGTACAGATGATACGATAAAGGATATATTATTTCCCTGCAAGCTTAACTCTTTTTAATGGGTTATCCTTTCAAAGAACAAAGCAAGTTATTTCATATACAAAAATAAACAAAAAGAAGCACATTTTCATACATATACAGCTGGTATAACAAGTCATTGGAAACACATCAAAAGAAAAACAATTTTGCAGTTCATTGTCCCATTAAGTAAAAGGTAAATTATCCAGTAGGAAATAATTAGACAGTTGGCTTTCCCTTTAATGTCCCCTAGATGAAGCCAGGATATGTGTTAGCCCTATATATCAGGGAAGATTTAAGGAGGGAGCTATATGAGACTTTGTAAACTATAAAATAGCTAAGTAATAGGCTAAACCATTAAAACTGTGTGAAAAAATGTGATCATATACCCCATGGTAACATACCTTCCCAATCTGGTATCCAAGTGTCTTGCTGTGTTGGTATGTGCTATTTAACCTACTGCATACTCAACAGCATGTTACTTATTAGCATAGTGCTTGAATTAAGAGACCAATACATTAGTTAACAAAAAATGAAGATTAATTGAAGTATTGTAGCACAGATACCCATACACATACATTATTTAGAAGACATATCCCAATAAAGCTTGAGGATGTTGTGTATTTACCCTCAGATAAGGATTATGCCCCCCTAATGATGGCCTAATGTGCATCAACCTGACATAATGGAGAAGCAGACCACAGGATGGGGGTGCACGAGTCACAGCAATCCACAGTTATGGAGCAAAACTTTATAAAGCAATGGCTATATAGGGGATAGTTTGCTTTAGCCATTAGGACCAAAACACTTTTGCCATTTTGACTAGGTTACTTTACTCTGTGGTCTTCATCCCTATCTGATGCAGAGGTTCCAGTTATTGGCCAGGAAACCGAGGGGGGAAGGACGAGACACAGGTTTCTTTTTCCATTTTTCTGGCTCTTTTCCTTCTTGTTCACACAGAGATTTTCTAAGGAGAGGGATTGATAATAGTATGTTTGCAATGATTTGTTTTTTAAAACTTTTTTGGAATGGTTAATATTTAACGACACTGTGCAACAGTGCAAATTCTCTTCCCTTTTCTCTCCTTTATTTTGTTGCATCCATCCTGGTAGAGAACCTTCTGGCCTACACCTAACCTAATTTTATAAGTTTTCTTCAGAACTGTACAATTTACACTTATTTGTAGTGTGTGTGTGTGTGTGTTTAACCTTTACTAGATAATGCTATAAAGTGGATTGTGAATTTGATGGAGGGAGCTGTTTCAGTTAACTGATATGCTCCAACACTTTCGTTACGAGTGATAAATGGGCAGTATCACATGCTGCTTTCTGAGTTTTCCATTCTGCACTGTTATTGGTATAATTTATGCACATTTGAATTAAAGCAAATTGCTGTGACCAAAAGTTTGATATAAATGGATATTATGGTGTTGATCACAATACTTTGGAAAACCTATCAAATGATTTATCTAAATACCCATAGACTTTAAAAGGACAGTCAAATCCAAAAAAACTTTCATGATTCAAATAGGGTATGTCATTTTAAAAAAAACTTTCCAATTTACTTGTATCACCAATTTTGCTTTGTTGTCTTGGAATTCTTAGTTGAAAGCTAAACCTAGGAGGTTCATATGCTATTTTTTTTAGACCTTGAAGGCCACCTCTAAGGTGAATGCATTTTGACCACTAGAGGGGGTTAGTTCATGTGTTTCATATAGATAACATTAAGCTCATGCACGTGAATTTACTGAGGAGTAAGCACTGATTGGCTAAAATGCAAGTCTGTCAAAAGAACTTAAATAAGGGGGCAGTCTGCAGAGGCTTAGATACAAGGTAATCACAGAGGTAAAATGTGTATTATTATAATTGTGTTGGTTATGCAAAACTGGGGAATTGTTAATTAAGGGATTATCTATCTTTTAAAACAACAAAAATGCTGGTGTTGACTGTCCCTTTAAAGGGACAGTACAATGTAAAATTGTTTTTTTTTTTTCCAAACAACTTTATTGAAAATTAGATAGAACAATACAGGTAATAGGAGACGCAGCTCCTCATTTGTTTAGTTTCAACACTTGTTATTTTTATAGGTTCACATAACCAGTTCTTACAATCAATGGTATCTAAATGTTAAAACACAAAGGTAAAAAATGATTCTGTGACCCTTAGTTGAGGGTCTTAGTATTATATCATACTCTTAAAAGGTTTAAGAAATATATAGGAAATGAAGAGGAAAAGAATAGAGCATGAAAAGAAGTAAATATTCAGGGTAAGGAAGTATAGAAAAAAGGGAGGGTAAAGAGGAGGATCGTCCTGCCCCAAACACAGCGTCCCAAAGTGTTCTTATCACACATTTATGTTTTTATTTTTAATATTTTATTTTATTTTGTTTTCTATATGTCTGTACATATGCATCCCATGTGCAGGAAATCTCTGTATAGATCTCCATTCTCTCAGTTTTAAGATAATGATATTCTTCTAACTCAATTAAATCTGTAACCTTTCTAATCCACATTTCTAAGGTGGGGACCTCTCTATGTTTCCAGTTTTTTGCAATCAGTGTTTTGATCCCATTAGTCATGATCGTAAATAAACGAAGATAGGGTTTGTATTTAATGTGGGGAGGTCTATTTAATAGCCATATCAACGGGTCTAGTGGGAACTCGGTACCTAACATTGATTCTATTTCGGTGATTATTTGTCTCCAATAGTTTTGAATTACATTACACCACCACCACATATGTGCGGCATTACTATTTACGTGTCCGTATCTCCAACACTTATTTGGTTGTGAGCGAAATAATCTATGTATTTTCTGGGGAGTAAAATACCATCTATGTAACAACTTGAAGTTGACTTCTAGAATGGAGGATGAGATGGAGGATTTCATTGTGGCTTGGAGTATCGAGGAACTCGTCTGAGGGGTGATTATAATTCCGAGATCCGTTTCCCATCTCTCTAAGTATGGGGGTATATATCCTGGTGGTTTTTGGAGCAGTAATTTATATATTTTCGACAGTGTGTGTCTAAGTGGAGGCGCTTGCATGCATAAAGTTTCGAAATTTGTCATTGGTCTGGTCATATTGTTAGATTGTTTGTGTTGAAGTATGTAATTTCTTGCCTGTCTGTATGTAAACCAGTTGACAAAACATTCATATCCCTCATCTATTAGTTCTAGTTGTGTGCGCATAGTTTTGTTTGTTATTATATAGTGAATTCCGAAATCTCTGTTAACCATGTCAGTTGTTGACAAATTGGAGTAAGGTCTCAGTGTATATTCCCCATTCTCTATCAAAGATGTCAGGGGAGAAGGGATAGAGGAGATAAACAATGACGTGGTGATGATCTTTTTCCACATCTGAAATGTTTTTTGTGTTACCGGGTTATCATAAATTGTTACTTTGTGTTTGTTTGTATCGCTCCAGCACATTCGACCAAGATGCGGTTTTTGCGCTATAAGATGTTCTAAAGGGACCCAATGTTTGTGTTGATAGTGGATATTCCAGTCCACAATCCGTTGTAAAAATATGGCCTGTCTATATAGTTCAAGATTTGGAACTCCCAACCCTCCCTGAGATTTGGGGGATTGCATTATATGGTGAATGATTCTTGGGTTTTTTTTGTTCCAAATATAGTCTTTAAAAGCTTTTTGTATAGTGTGCAAATAATTTGTCGGGAGTGGGATAGGTAAGGTTTGGAGGTAGTAAAGTATTCTTGGGAAAACGTTCATTTTAATTACTTCTATGTGTCCTAACCAGGAAATTTGTTTAGATCTCCACGATGATAGATCATTAATAATTGCACGCTTAATTGGGATGTAGTTTAGAGTATACATATCTGCAAACGTTGGGGCAAGTTTAATTCCTAAATAGTTTAATGCCGAGTGGCACCATGTGAATGTGGTGAGTTGTTTGACAATCCGTCTGTCAGTGTCATTCAGGTTTATATTTAGGATTTCAGATTTGTTCTTATTTATGACAAAATTGGAGAGTAAGCAAAATTTCTCAAATCCTACATTTAAGTGTGGTATGGATTCCTCGAGTTTTGTAAGGGAAAAAAGCATGTTGTTGGCAAAAAGGGAGACCGTATATTGTTGGGGGCCTAGACTAATTCAGTGTATCTGTGGGTTGTGTCTAATGCTTGTAGCCAGTGTCTCTTTTTTTTTACATTGTTTTTTATTGGTTGAAGCACATTTAAGATAATACAATCATATTTCAGAGACAAAGTCATCTTAAGGGTTGCAACACCTTTTGTTTCCCTTTAGAACAAGATAAATATATATACAAACAGAAAAAAAAGAAAAGAAAAAAAATTGAACATGATTCTGTTTTCAACTTTGTCTCCCCTTATTTATCTATCTTTCTATCAATATGTGCTTCTCGTGTTTATATTTATATAAAACAATTTCTGTGTGAGAAAAGAAGAAAAGAAAGAAAAAGAAAAAGAAAAAAGAGAGAAAAAAAAAAAAAAAAAGAAAAAAAAAAGAGGAGAACCCTCCCCTTCTCCCCCACCTCGGGGCCTCTCCCATCTTGACATAAATTATAACTCCTTTACCCTAGAGTCTCCAAAATATATAGGTGACCTTAATATTTCAAAATCCCTTTCTCTCTAATACTTCCACCATTCGGATATTAAATTTCTCTAGCTGAAGAATACCAATTTACCGGAAATATCTCTAATATAGCCAGCTCTGCAAATGTCTCCGAGCTTAAAAAAGGATACAGTATTTGTTTCTGAATCTGTAATGTGTATGTTTTAATTATAGGTAACCAGCCGTATATAAATTTCTTTATTTTATGTTCCTTAACACTCTTCATATGAAATGATTCAAAAACAATATGATTTTGTATTTCCTTAATTATCCTAGCCAATGAGGGTGCAGCTGTAGATTTCCAATTTTTTACGATCAAATGTCTTACCAGCAATATAAGCGTATTTAATATTTTAACTTGTATTCCTAGCTCATTTGTATATCTTTTTAAAAACATAATTGTTTCCATGTCTATATATATATTTAAGTTGTACAGTTTATTTATCCAGAAAACTACCTTCTGCCACACCTGCATCATTTTAGGACAAAGATAAAACATATGACAAATATCTGCCTTGACAAAATTACAGCGTGGGCAGCTAGCCATTTGTAGTGGATACATTTTTGCTAAGTGGGCTGGCGTTATATAAAAGTTATTGATAAGTTTATAATGGGATTCTTTCCAACTCATAGATATGGCTAACTTCCTTGTAGTCAGAAAGCTTGCATTCATTCTTGATAACTCTAAGTTGGGAAAATTAAGTTTCCATTTATCATAAGTTTTATTCAAAGAGATAAGGCTTTGTTTAGCAAGTAAAATATCATATAGCAGAGAGATAGATGTAGAGCCTGTTGTATATTGATATATATATATATTAATATCTGTCCATTCCTTAGATTGATTCCTATCCTTTCTCATATCCTCTATATAATGTCTTACTTGTAGATAGGAAAAAAAACTAGTTCTGGGTACTTCAAATTGTAATAGAAGGGTTTCAAAGGATACTACACACCAGTCATTTGCTAATAATTGAGCAATATATTTCAGTCCTTTATCAGACCATTTTCTGAAATTATCTTGATTAATTCCGGGTATGAAACTTGGATTACCCATAATAGGAAGGTAATCTGAATAATATGGATCCATCTCCAATATACTACACAATTTATACCAGGCTATAATAATATTTTTAAAAGATATCAAGCAATCTACATTCATTGGAAGTACTTTCAAAGGGCAATGTAAGATTGCTTTCAGAGAAAAAGGATATACAAAAAAACTCTCAATGTCATTCGATGAAACCCTATTCGTATCTACCATCCACTCAATTGCTACTTTAGCTAAAAAGGCTATATTATAAATATGAATATCTGGTAATGCAAGGCCTGCCATTCTATAGGGTTGGGTCATCTTTTTTAACGCTATTCTTGGTTTCTTGTCTTTCCAGATAAAGTTAGAAAAAGCAGAGTTAATTCTCCGTCGGTCTTGACTATTAATAAAAAGAGGAAGGTTTTGGAGAAGATATAAAAATCTTGGGAAAACAATAGTTTTAATTAAATTTACTCGGGCTGCTATCGAAAGAGGAAGAGATACCCATAACTTTAAGTCCTCAATAATTTTTTGAATCAAGGGACCATAATTTTCTACATACCATTTATTAGGATTGGGGCTGAGCTTAATACCTAAGTAATTAAGGGTTTCTGTGGTTTTAAACGGGATCTGTTGCAGACTGGTATTAGTTTTATTTAGCCACATAATTTCACTCTTATTACAATTTATATTATACCCAGAAAACGATGCAAAAAACTGTAAGGTGTCTACTATTAATGGGATCGAATGGGTAGTATTCTGGAGAAAAATCAATAGATCATCAGCATAAAGCAATATTTTTAGCCTACTTGCTCCTAGCTTTATGCCTGATATTATATCCCTAAGCCATATTGCTAGCGGCTCTACGGCTAAATTAAAGAGTAATGGAGATATTGGG
Organism: Bombina bombina; assembly: GCF_027579735.1. Classification (NCBI taxonomy): domain Eukaryota; kingdom Metazoa; phylum Chordata; class Amphibia; order Anura; family Bombinatoridae; genus Bombina; species Bombina bombina. The sequence goes on along the minus strand of NC_069502.1, from coordinate 431,843,364 downwards.
CAGCCCTGTCTCGTACCTCTACCCATTGTAATTTTTGACGAAAGAGACCCATTCACCAGCAAGTAAGAAATAGGATTCTTATAAAGATTACGTATAAAAGACAGAAATTGGTTATGGAATCCAAATTGTGATATTGAACTGAATAGATATTCCCAATTAATCGAATCAAACGCCTTTTCGGCATCAAGTGTAAGAATTGCTAGATCCTGAGTCAATTGAGGATTTCTTGTTCCATTTATAGACCATATGTAATCCACATATGTAACAAGTTTTCTAATATTTTTCGAGGAATTCCTATTTGTCATAAAACCGGTTTGATCTGGGTGGATGATGTCAGTGAGACAATGTGCAAGCCTACCAGCTATTATAGAAGTTAGTATTTTATAGTCCGCATTTAACACTGATATAGGCCTATATGAGGCAGGGTCTTCCGGATCTTTCCCTTTTTTAAATATTAAAGATATGTTAGCTGCTGAAAAATAATTTGAAATGGGCTTATTTAAAATGAAGTAATTATTATAAAGCTTTTGTAAAATAGGTGATATGTCCTCCATTAGAATTTTCAAATATTCTACTGGGAAGCCATCTGGGCCTGCGGCCTTGTTCAATTTCGCTTTTTTTATTGCCTCAGTCACTTCTTCCAGTGATATAGGAGCGTTTAGTAAGATTAAATCTTCCTGAGTTATTTTCGGGATTTGGATTTTAGCCCAAAATTCTTCCTGATTTGCTATATCGCTTTTTTTCTCAGAGTATAGATTCTGATAATAATCATAAAAAACCCTCATAACATCTACGTTATCTGTAAATCTTATCTCCCTTTCTTTGACTGCAAGTATATAGTTTTTTTTTTTTCTATTTCTTACTAACATTGCTAAATATTTGGCTGAACATCCATGGAAAGCCCTAAAATGCATATTAAGTCTAGTGTTCTCCTCTTGAGCTTTTTGTTCTAATAATAAATCCCTTTCCTGCCGAGCCTTAATATATTTTCCCCAATTTTCATTACTATGGTTATTGAAAAATTTTCTATATGCATTCCTGACGCAATTCATCATTTGCTTTTCAATCGAGTTTACTTTTTTCTTTCTAGCATAAACATAAGCACTAATCTCTCCTCTTAAGACAGCCTTGGAGGCCTCCCAAAAATTTTCAATCGGATTATACTGCGCTATATTCAGTGTACAATAATCCTTCCACTTCTGTCTTAACCAGTTATTAAATCTAATATTCTTATATAGATATCTAGGGAAGTAGAAGGTATTTACTTTGTCTTTGGGTTTACCCAGTGTATCAAAATGGAGCGTTAAAATAGCATGATCGGAGATCATTATATCATTTATGGACGCCTGAGATTTAACAATAGACAGGGATTCTGAAATAAAAATATAATCTATTCGTGAAAAAGTTTTGAAGGACTTGGATTCACAGGTAAATTTAATTTTATCAGGATTCTTAGCCCTCCAAATATCGATTAATTTTAAACGGGTACAGAAATTTTTAAAATATTTAGCCTGTCTATTATATCGGGCACAATGATCTACGTTAAATCTCTCTAGGTCAGGATATAAACACATATTAAAATCTCCCGCTACAATGAGATTATATTTAATATATGGAAATAATTTAACTTTCATATTATCCCAAAAAGAGGGGGAAAATCCATTAGGCCCATATATATTACATAGTATTATTTTTGTGTTATTTATTTGGACTTGTGCAATAATATATCTAGCCTCTACATCTATCTCACTGCTCGTGATACTATACGTCAAATCTTTATTAAACAAAATCGCCACCCCGCTTTTTCTACCTACACTGGGGGCTCCTAAAACTTCTCCCACCCATTTTGATTTCAACTTAACCATTTCACTATCTTTTAAGCGGGTTTCTTGGAGGAAAGCAATACTTGGTTTCAGTTTACCTAACGTTTTTATGATCAGTTTACGTTTAGCCGGGGAGGAAATACCCCCCACATTCCAGGATAATATCTTAAAATATTTACAAAACTCAATCATAGACCCAAAATTAGAATCCTATCCTCCAGAGCGCAGAGTTGGAGGGGGGGGAGAGAAGGGGAGAGGGGAAAAAAAAAAAAAAAAAAAAAAAAAAAAGAAGGAAGGGAAGACAAACATACAGGGACATAAAATAAAATCCATATAACCTTACAAGTCTTTATCTTAATTTTTACTGCTATTAGAGTTTCCCTCTAGTTCTGTAGAGAGTCAAGATTAGCTATGAAATCCTTAGCTTCCGCTATAGTGTTTAAGGTTTTCTTTGTACCATCCTTTTCTACAATAATTCTGGCTGGATAAGCCATGTGTGCTTTTATACCTTTATCTATCAGTTGTGAGCAATATGGAGCCATATTTCTCCTCTTTGAGGAAGTCTCATTTGAAAAATCTTGAAATATAAAAACTCTTTTACTGGCAATAGTGAATGTGTCCATTTTCCTATACAACTTAAGCAACTCAACTTTATCTTGGAACCTCAAGACCTTGAATAAGCACACTCTATTTCTTAAAGAGCCATCTTCATTATATTTCCTTGGACCTACCCTGTGTGCTCTTTCTATCTGCAGGGGTAATTTGGCGGGAGGAAATCCCAATAACTGGGGTAAAGTATTAGAAGCAAAATTCAACATATTTTCAAATTCTGCTGTCTCTGGGAGACCTACAACTCTTAAATTATTCCGCCTGGAGCGATCCTCCATATCCTCCAGGCGAGATTGTAAATTTTTGATCTTGGATTCTTGTTTGGCTAATATATTATCATGGTTATTTACTAAATCTTCCACATCCGAAATTCTATTTTCCGCTTCTGTTAACCTTGCAGAAAATTGCTTTACTTCAGTAGTAAGCATATCTAAATTTATAGAAATATTAGAAAGATCTTTTTTAATCGCCTCAAATTGAGGTGTGAAAAGCAGATTTATTTGGGCTATCAATATTTGGGGCTCATTTAAGGGTTCATTAGTAGTCTCAAGACTGACTTCTGGCATTTTATTTCCTTTCTTTTCTCTTGATTTGGAAGGCATTATTGGTGAGCTTTGTCTGCCTTGTGTGACAAACCTTTCCATTGAATGGAAAAAAGAAAAAAAAATACTAATAGAAATAAATAAGTGATAGTAAGGTAATCGTGAGATTACTGGGGTATACTGAGTGAGAGTGAGTGTTGAGTGACTGGGTGTAAAATGTGTAATCCTTCTAAATACCTAAATGTGTGGATACAAGACAAAACAAACAAAAAAACACCACACAAAAAAAAAAAAAAAAAAATTGACAAAGTGTATCAGAGAATGAAAATTACATTCAACTTACTAAATAGTGTTACCGTGAGGTGCTAGTGTGTGCACTATACACAGACAAAATTGATAACTAAACAAAAAAATCAATGCTGACAACCTTCAAATGCCTGAGACCAAGCCTGAGATTCAAAACTACAACAGCTCCCTCCTATTTAGAACAATATTTGAAACAGATGCCGAAACAATGTTTTAGGCAACAGAGTTATAACAATCCAAGCAAATAAAGAGGAAAAAGAAACACAAACACTTTTTACCAACCACCTATCGGCTTCTAGATAGCAAAAAAGGCCAGTATTATGCACCAAACAAAAAAAAAAAAAAAAAAAAGCTGTTATTTTTTGACACTGTTTCCCCTCTCTTTATCTGGCTATATTAACAAGAATCAACAAAACAATTCTCCTTTAAACATCCTGCAAGTTACAATGCTTAATATGCCACGTACTTTCTCCCCACAGAAAAAAAAAAAAAAGAAAGAACAATTTCTACCAGGTCTCGAATATCTGCTGGGAAAAAATTAGTCCACTATGAATGTCCAACACATTTACATATACATCAATGCTGCCAAACGTCTTGCCTTTGTGTTGCTTAATTTAGCAGTATTAAGTTCTCCTCTTTAAGCGTGAATACTGCCCATATTAAAGGCTTTGCCAGACTTTATCATTTATACCCCAAGATATTCACTAGAGGCAGCAACAAAAAATGTCCAAATAAATAAAAAGAAGAAAATGTCAATACTTGCGTTCCAAGGTATCAATAGGTTATTTCCACCGGGCTATCATGTCCCATTATAACTCCATCAGGCTACCTTTTCCCCAGGTATGACCCTGTAAGCCCGTTTTGACCAAGCAGATCCCCGATAATAATACCTGTGACTGTATGCTCCTGCACCTAGGTATAGCGATAATGTTCCTGAAGCTTTCTGCGAGTTTGGAGCGTGAAGCTCGGATCCCTCCGGGCGTCAGCAGCTCCCTCCTCCCACAGAAAAAGCCTCGATAATGCTATAATCAAAACCTCCAGGCGTCAGCAGCTCTTTAATTTCCACGGAACAGCTTTGCTGATATCGGTAAGCCCCGTCTTGTTCCTATAGCCAGGTAATGGATCTGGGGCGTGAACTTTAGCTGTCTCCAGGCGTCGGGAGCTCCGTCCTCCAATTGCTCCTCCTAGGGAATATGTACTCAGTGAGTACGTCCTCTGCAGAAATTGCAGTTTGTTTTCCAGCTGCGGGGACCACTAAGGAAAGCCGGTTTCGTAAACGCGGCTATTAAGAAGGCAATGTACACTCTCTCAGATTAATGCCCTAGGGCTCCTGCAGTCTTATTTCGGTGCCTGACACATCAGGCAAGATGCGGTATAGCCGCAGGCCATTAACGGCCATGTAGGTTTTTCCAGCTCGAGTGCAGGTAATTACACTCCGTATCGCCACTGAAAGTAACAACCCCCAGAAAAGCAACCAACTTCTGCGGGCTATGTGGCTATGAGCTTAGGGGTAGTATTTCCCTTGTGCGTTCACCTGAACGCCGACCTGGAGCAGGTGTATCAGAGCTCCACCCCTTCCGGAAAACCGTATTGGGGTCATTCAGGTTTATATTTAGGATTTCAGATTTGTTCTTATTTATGACAAAATTGGAGAGTAAGCAAAATTTCTCAAATCCTACATTTAAGTGTGGTATGGATTCCTCGAGTTTTGTAAGGGAAAAAAGCATGTTGTTGGCAAAAAGGGAGACCGTATATTGTTGGGGGCCTAGACTAATTCAGTGTATCTGTGGGTTGTGTCTAATGCTTGTAGCCAGTGTCTCTATTACACATGTGAACAAAAGAGGCAACAAGGGACATCCCTGTCGTGTCCCATTCGTTATTGGGAAGGGGTTGGATAGGCTTCCATTTATCATTATTCGTGCACTAGGTTGAGAGTATAAGGAAAATATTCTATTTAGTATTCGCGGGCCAAGACCAATATGAGTCAGAGTGGCTTTTAAATAATCCCAGGCAACACGGTCAAAAGCCTTTTCGGCATCTGTGGATAATAGTATAGATGGTATATTATTTTTCTTGGCATAGTGTATCAAATGCAGGGCTCTGACCGTGTTGTCTTTAGCTTCACGACCTGGGATAAAGCATACTTGGTCTGGGTGTATGATATTGGGTAAAATTTTGTTTAGTCTATGGGCCAGTACCTTAGCAAATATTTTGATATCTGTGGTTAATAGCGAGATCGGGCGGTAGTTTGCGGGGAGAACTAATGATTTGTTTGGTTTTGGTAGCAATGTTATGTGAGCCTCTAAAGCTCTCGCGGAAAAGGCCTTAGATGAATCGATAGAATGGAAGTAAGCTAAAATGTGTGTCGACAAGGCTTCTCGAAAAATCGAATAGTACTTGTGGCCAAAGCCATCTGGGCCCGGTGCTTTCCCAGTCGGTAGATCTTTGATAACTAGTTTTACTTACTCTAGTGTTAAGTTGTTCTCTAGATTGTCTATTTGCTCCGTCGTAATAGTGGGAAGGTTCAAGTGTTGGAGAAAGCTATCTATCAATTGTGGTCGTGTAATATGGTCCCTTGTGTGTGAGTCAGAGTCATTTTTAATATTATAGAGTTTTTGGAAGAATGTTTTGAATGTTTGAGCTATAGTGTGTGTGGAGTATTGCGGCCGTCCTTTCTCATCAACGATGTGTAAGATGTATTTTTTATGTGTTTTATGTTTAAGATAGCGTGCCAGCTGGTGACCGAATTTGTTACGTCCCTCATATTGTTTTTGGTGGGTGTGCAAAGCCCTTCTTTTGTGTTCTTTAGATAGATGGGAGGCCAGTTTTTGCCTTTCTAATGTAAGTTCTGTTAATATGTCTCTGTCCGAGGGGAGTTTTTTGTGTGCAATCTCCAATTGTTGAATTTTGAGTAAGAAGGATTGGACAGATTCCCTTTTAGTTTTATTTATGTATGCCTTCATGGCCATTAATTCACCTCGGACCACACTTTTATGTGCTTCCCAGAGCATTTGCGGGGAAGTCTCCGTATTGGTGTTTAATTGAAAGTATTCTGTGATTACTTTGTCTATCTTTATTACATTCTGTGGGTCCAATAGCATGGAATCATCCAATCTCCATATAAAGTTCTTTATAGGTTTAGATAGCCAGGAGAAGGAACTAGTTAATGCAGAATGGTCGGACCATGTCATTGGGCATATTTTTGCTGATTTAAATAGGGATAGACCCCCCACGTCGGTAAACACATAGTCGATCCTAGTGTATGTTGCATGTGGGTATGAGTAGAAGGAGTGATCCCTAAGGTGGGGATGCAATATCCTCCATACATCGTGTGCTACTATGTTTTTGAAATATTGTTTAATTTTATTCAGATGGGAAGGTGGGAATGAGGAGTGACCTGATGAACAGTCAAGTTCGGGATTCAACGCTATGTTGAAGTCCCCGCACATAACCAGTACCCCTTTCTGACTGTCTAACAACAAGTTAGACAGTTTTCTAAAAAATGATTGTTGATTTGTATTTGGTGCATATATAGATACAAGGGTTATTGGCCTATTATATAATAAGCCAATTAATATGATATATCTTCCTTCTTTGTCTTTTATGTTTTGCAACTCTGTAAAAGGAATCCCTTTTTTAATTACGATACCAACCCCTTGTTTTTTATGTTTATTGTGTGAGGCCCAGTAGCACGTGCCAAACAAGCGAGCAAATGTTGTGGGTTCCTTTCCCTTTCTAAAGTGTGTCTCATGGAGAAACATCAAATCAGCCCCCTGACTGCGACATTCCCTCAGAACTACTGATCTCTTGCTTGGGATATTGAGGCCTTTAGTGTTCACCGAATATAAGCGCAGGTCATTTGTGGATAAAGGTTGAGACTGGCGTTTAGCCATATTCATACTGATTATCTGATCTAGCGAATGTGAAGTGTAAATTCTGTATGTGAGAGCATATTCTAGTGTTCTGTTTGAGAGCGATGGGCGTAACCGGACTGATCCTCCTGAGTATAGGGAGTAGGGGGAAGAAAGAAATGGGGTATAGATCTAAACACAACATGTCCTATATGTGAGGTAGCATGTCTTTGATTAAGTCACCGGCTCTCTTGAAACAGTATAAATCAGAGAGAATCCATCCAAAAGTTTTACCTATTTTCTACATTTATGAACTTTCAAGAAAAACAAACATGAATAAAGAAAAACATTTACCTATATATGTAATTTGTGTAATTTCTTACTTATCTTTGTCAGGATAATAAAGATAACACAATTTACAGATTTCAAGCCCTGGAGAGACGTTTCTAGCAGGTGTCTAACGGGTTGACGCTTCTCAATAACAGCTGACAAGTCCACATATATTATGTCAAAGCAATAATTTGGGCCTATATTAAGACAAGTTCCACGCCTAACGATGGCATAACAAGAGCGTTACAGTTTGCTGCTCGCAATGGTCTGTCAAATATGTTATCCGATAATGTGACATTTAAGTGTAATCGTCATAGATCCTGCTATATCTTTGTACTAATTCTGTCACTCTCTCCTAGCAAAAATGTAGATAACACGAGTAAATTACTCATATGGTGTATAAGGTCATCATTTCTATAGGTACCAACAATATTTCAACAGATCAAACCAACTATTTATCTATCAGCATACCAAGTAATAAACACATTTATGTCAATATAAAAACAAACATGAATAAAGAAAAACATTTATCATTACATGTTAGTTGTGTCATTTCTTACGTGTCTTTGTCAGGATAATAAAGATAACACAATTTACTGATTTCAAGCCATGGAGAGACGTTTCTAGCAAGTGTCTATCGGGTTGACATCTCTCAATAACGGATGACAAGTCCACATATATTATGTCAAATCGATAATTTGGGCCTATATTAAGACAAGTTCCACGTCTAACGATGGCATATCAAGAGCGTAACAGTTTGTTGTTCACCATGGTCTGTTAAATATGTTATCCGATAATGTGACATTTAAGTGTAATCATCATAAATCCTGTTATATCTTTGTACATATTCTGTCACTCCCTCTTAGTAAGAATGTGGGTAACACAGGTAAATTAATCATTTGGTGTATAAGGTCATCATTTCTATACGTACCAATAATATTTCAACAACTCAAACCAACTATATATCTATCAGCATAATAAGTAATAAACATATTCATGTTAATTAAACAAAACATTAAATATACTTATCAGTCCATATGTATCTTTCTGAGGTATCTCTCCATCCGGAAATAAAGGATTGAAATCACCATATGGTAGTATGGTGAATGTTCAGGTAGCGTTTGTGGACAGTTCCACCTTCTTCTTTTTATGTTGGACCGTAGACCATTGTGGTCTTTGTGGAAGAGGAGCGGTGTCTCAGTGCGATGTTGAAGTCTGTAGGTTAGGGTGCGGGAACTCCATATTCAAACCTCTAGAAAACGAATCCAAGTCATTGGGATCCTTATAGATGTGTGTCTTGCCTTCTTTTTGCACAATAAGACTGAAGGGAAACCCCCAGCGGTATCTCACTTTTCTTTCCTGTAAACTTTGAGTGATGTAACAGACTTCTTTTCTTTTTTCTATGGTGGTAGGGCTGATATCCTGGAAAATTTGGATACTATAAGTTTGAAATTTAAGTTCTCGCTGTGTTCTAACATGTTTCCAAATAGCATCTTTATCCGAGTAGTTGGTAAATTTTATGATGATATCCCTAGGGGGTCTTGGTGGGTTCGGTATTGGTTTCAGCGCATGATGGGCCCTCTCCATAGATGATTCTGAGAGTTTAAGACTTGGTATGATATATTCGAACAGTTGCAGCAAATATGAGGTCAGGGATTCTTTGGTGGCTTCTTCTGGCACTCCCCGTATCCTCAGATTGCTCCTTCTATTCCTATTTTCCAAATCTTCCACCTTTAATTGTAGTGACTGGATAGCTGTTTCTTGCCTTGTCAGTTGGTGGTTGACATCTGATACCGTATTGTTTAAAGTCTCTTGACCTTCTTCTAAGTATTCCAATCTGGACCCCATTTCATTGATATCCTTTCTCAGGGGGACATCTCATTTTTAATAAAGGATTTTAAATCCGTGAGGTCCGATTTAGATGGAAGAAGTGAGATATTTGATTGTATCTGATTTAATTGGTCTATATGTGAGCTTTGGGTGATAGGATTTAGGTCTAGTTGTGAGGTGTCACTATTATTGAGTGTCTGTAAATGTTCCAGCACCTCTGAGTCCTGTTTAGGAAAAAAGGAGTTCATAGTAGCTGTATTAGTTATTTTCTTTTCAGGTTTGTTATTTCTTTTGGAAGCCATTTGGAAAAAATGTGAGTTCCAAATCCTGATTATCACTTAGTGATCCCTCTGGTGCAAAATAATATGAGATGTATAGATACAGCAGGTAAACTGATTACCCACACCTCCGCTTTACATCGTTCAGTGAGTAAGTCCCATTAAAGCAATATAGCAGCTTTGATTGTGGTTCTCCAGTTATCTCACCTTTTGTGAGGGTTTAGTAATTAGACTAAGCTGGCAATAAAACACTCTGGCCACTGAGAGGTGGTGAACTTCGGGCACTTACTGTTTTTATATGGGTTAGGTTCATGTGGTGTAATACAAATGCGCAAGGTGTTCTGCCTTGTCTGTGTTCAATTGCGGTCTATATCTCTTACCACGTGGTGTAGCGCAATGGTATGGCGGCTGTCTCTCACACACTCACTCGACTCAACCAGATTGTCTCTGCCGGTCTCCCATCCACTCTAGGTGCTGCTCAGATTGCAATTAGGTTCGGTGGTCAATGCGATCCTTGTCTCAATCCTTGTCACACGTTCCCCTTCACCTCCAGGTGCGCAAGATGGCTCCGGCTAGTTTCAGCGTTTCTCCGCAGCCGCTCAGAGCTGCAGCAGCCACTGCCTGTAAGGGCTCTCGGGGTCTGTCTCTTCAGTCCCATATAAATTTGGGGATATCTCTCAGCTCAAAATTAGAGATATGAGCCGGTGACCTAAGACATGTCACGGAGCTAGCTTAACATGCGGCCATGTTCCTGCATGGCTACGCTCCGCCTCCCACTGTAAAATTGTTTTTATATTTATATTTTCAATTACTTGTTATACCAGCTGCAGACTATAAAATGTATGAGAAATTGAATTTCCAGGTTTATTTGTGTATATGAAGTAGCTGGTTTTGTGCTTTTAAACCACAGCCTATTACAATGGGTTGAGCTTTAGGTAATATCAGATCTCCTTATGTTATCAGTTTGTGTATACACACTTGCTTCATTATCTTATATTTGTCTGGAAAACTAAAGCTCAGTACATAGAGAGAACAATGGAACATTATCATTGTATTACTTAACTATCCTGCACCCCACTGTGAGTGTAATTGCTTCTGCTGTCTGCGTTTACGTAGAATATTCAGTAGCTGAGACTCCAGTATCAAAACTTTCAGTATAGGTGGGGATACCACAGGCTAAATCCGCTATGTCAAAGGCCAAAATAGGGGTAAAGGAGCTACTTGTAAAAATGTAATACACTCCAGCAGGTAAAATAGATCTTTAGGAACAATTTAAATGGGAGAAAAAATTTGGGTGAACTGTCCCTTTGATGTAGATTTTCTGTTGAAAATCATTAGATACATTTTTGTAAAAGATATGCATACATTATATTATTTGCAATCAGAATTAATATTATGTTTATTTTTACCATGGGTAATATAGGTGCTCTGTTTTATTTTGCATTTTGGTGACAATATATTTTCTTACAATTCAATGAAATGCATTTTAGATAATTAATATTTAACTCCACAGAATATGCTCTTAATAGCTCCAATCACCATTAGAGTTTGTTTTTAAAATGATGAGCTGAGAAAATATTTACATGGAATGGTTAGAGAGTAGGTGACGGTTCACAGTTTCTATACTTGTTATTTTTATTAATTGTCTGACTCTGAATAGATGCAATCTCAGTTTCCAAGGGGAAATGTTTCAGACTTGCATTAATAGATATTCTGTCTTCTTCTATACATTTGCACATTCAAAGTTGTTATGCCACTATCTTCAGAATACAATGCATACAAATATTTAAAATGTGAGGTAAACACAAACTTTTTGTGTATGCTATTTTGGTTGCCCTAAGTTCTCCCCCTTTGTTAGAGTCATTACAAATATATTTAAACACATTGAGGTAACCTGTCACAATAATAAGAATGATTATTAGTTATATCCAAGAACCATGTGACAGTTTATTGTGTGATTACATTGTATTTTTGTATACAGTGTAATAATTACTAATGCTCGTGCTACCTATTGTTATTATTATCGGTTAATTGTAGAGCGCCAACAGATTCCGCAGCGCACATTTTATTAAAATATTAGTGCAAGCTGACAAAAATAAATGCATTTATTTATGCTAACATGGGCCTACTGTCAAAAAATTTTTAAGTTTATACCAAAAAAAAAAAACTATTTGTGAGGCTTTTTTTTCTGTGTTGCAAAACATGAAAAACAAAAAAATAAAAATGATAAGAAACGGATGTATCACAAGCTAATTTGATTTATAATTGGCCTGTGATGTGTGTTTTTTACATGTGACCAAGGCCTCCATGTGAGGCCGAAACATTATGTTTTGATACATTAAAGGTGATTATTCAAATCTCTTCGTGCTCGCTTAAAGGGCCACTAAACCCAAAATCTTTCTTTCATGATTCAGATAAAGAATAGAAATTTAAACAACATTACAATTTACTTCTATTATTTATTTTGCTTCATTTTTTTAGATATCCTTATTTGAAGAAAAAGCAATGCACATGAGTGAGCCAATCACATGAGGCTTCTATGTGCAGCAACCAATCAGCAGCTACTGAGCATATCTAGATATGCTTTTCAGCAAAGAATATCAAGAGAATAAAACAAATTAGATAATAGAAGTAAATTAGAAAGATATTTAAAATTGCATTCTCTTTCTAAATCATGAAAGAAAAAATGTGGGTTTCATGTCCCTTTAAGTGTTGTGGACAACTGAGGATACACACCGGATCCTGATCCCCAGCCCTTTTTCCTTATTATTTACAGGCCGTGCACAGAGTGGTTGCTTTGCTGGTGAGTGCTGATCTCTTTGTACATATATATATATATATATATATATATATATATATATATATATATACACACATATATATATATATATATATATATATATAAATTGTGACACTTTGTCTAGAATTATTCAACCATGCTGTCTGAACACAACACATTTACTCACTTATCTTTAATTCTTTTCTTTTTCACTGTCTTATTTCATGCTGCCAAGTTAATTATTTGCAATCAACATAAAACAGGAACAAGGTAAATCCCAGACTCATATACGTATATGAGCTGCAAACTCTTGTTTTCAACCAGGGATACCAAGAAAACAAAGTAAACGTTATAATAGAATTCATTCAGGATTATACATTTCATGTCTCTTTAATAAATGCTTGTTGTAATATATGTGTTTATGTCATTCAGCGATCATAATATTATATGGAAATCAAAGCATTTGAACATAATAAAGCCTCAATGAACTTTCAACTCACTATTACTCTGAGAGATAAAAAATAAGAACAATTGATTGTGTTCTGTTTTACTCATATTTACAAATGTAACTTCACTTTACAAAAAATAAAAATAGAATCACCTAAAATTTATAACCTGCTTAAGCCATTGTCAATATCTATTTAGGGCTAGATTTCAAGTGGAGCGCTAAATTATTGCGCTCCCAAAAGCAGACAAATTTGAGAGCTCGCGTTAGCAATTAGTACTAATAAAATTAACCAGAGATCAGATCTCTGGTTACTTTTATAAATGTCCCCCAACTGCCCCCAAAATACAGTGTAGTTTATTGTATGAAAAATAAAGATAGCAGCATCTTTATTTTTAATAAAATAACTGCACTAGGCATTATTTTGGGGGTAAAATTGGCGGGAGTGGGGTGTTACACTGTGGTCTATGGGAACTGTGTGTTCCCTGTAAATATATACAGTCTTGGCCAAAAATATTGGCACCCCTGCATTTCTGTCAGATAATGCACCACTTCGCCCAGAAAATTGTTGCAATTACAAATGTTTAGGCATTCTCATGTTTATTTCTTTTGTATGTATTGGTATGACACAAAAAAAAATCTGACACATTCCATGCAAAACTTCAAAAATGGACTGGACAAAATTATTGGCACCCTCAATTTAATATTTGGTAGTACACCCATTGGAAAAAATAACTGAAATCAATTGCTTTCTGTAACAATCAATACGTTTCTTACACCTCTCTACTGGAATTTGGGACCACTCTTCTTTTGCCAACTGCTCCAGGTCTCTAAGATTGGAAGGGTTCCTTTTCCCTACTGCTGTTTTGAGATCTCTCCCCAGGTGCTCTTTGGGATTGAGATCTGGATTCATTGCTGGCCAGCTCAGTACTCTCCAGCGCTTTGTCTTAAACCGTTTCTGGGTGCTTTTTGACGAGTGCTTTAGGTCATTGTCCTGCTGTAAGACCCATGACCTCTGACGGAGAACCAACTTTCTGACCTTACATTGCACAACAAAATTCTTTGGTAGTCTTAAGATTTCATACAGGGACGGATTGGGCCACCGTGATACCGGGAAAAATCCTGGTGGGCCGGCAGAGCGACAGTTGCAGTAGAGACTGGAGAGCAGCAAGCAAGCACAGTTTGTGTGACAGTGTGAGGGAGCACACTAGTGCAGCAGCAGAACCGGCAGTACTGCCACTGTGAGATTGCACAGACACACACACAGAGTCACAGACTGGCTGGCTCAGCCACAGCCAATCAGCCACTCATTCAGGCTGGCGTTTGCCGATGGATGTGATCATCATATGATGGTCCGAACCGGAATCAGATGTGACACTGACACTGACTGAGCAGCTGAGGTGGACGGGAGTGGAGCATCCGCAGGCGCAGCCCACAGTCATAGTGCATTTAGCCTTGCAGTTGCATAGATGATGCGGCAGTGCCAGAGCGAGGTAGAAAAGAAAATCACTCAGCTGGGGTCAAACAGAGCAGACTCTTATCCTACTGAACTGGTTTTTTATTTCCCCTAAGAAAATGTTGGTTTTTGCCTGTTTCAGAAGTGCTTACCCCCATTTCCCATGCTATCAAAGCTAGCGCTCTATAAGGAGCCAAAGAGAATTTTGTTCTGTGGTCAGAGTCGGATATTTTACACACCTGTCCTACACACACTGATCCTCTCCTCTTTATTACATGAACAAGATGGTAATCAATTGATCTGCACATTAATGAAAACAATAGTTGCATAGAGGAGAAATAAAGATTTTTTGTCATAATAGTTTTAAATTAGCACTTTGTGTGCTAGTTGTGTAACATTATGTGTAAATGTGACTTAATGGAGACAACATCTAGTTTAAATTAGTTTCTTTAAAGGAGGCGGGCTGAGGTGCTGGGCTGGGCCGGTCTATACAAATTTCCCGGGCCAGTCTGATTTCCCAATCCGGCCCTGATTTCATAATGCTATGCACACGGTCAAGAGATCCAGTGCCTGAAGCAGCAAAGCAACCCCAAAACATCAGTGAACCTCCACCATGTTTGACTGTAGGGACTGTATTCTTTTCTTTAAAAGCCTCATTTATTTTTCTGAAAACAGTAGAATGATGGGTTTTACCAAAAAGCTGTAATTTTGTTTCGTCTGTCCACAGCGCATTTTCCCAAAAGGATTTTGGCTTTCTCAGGTAAGTTTTGGAAAACTCCAATCTTGATTTTTTATGTTTCTGTGTCCTCCTGGGTCTCCTACCATAGCATCCCTTTTCATTCAGATGATGACATATAGTGCAAGCTGACACATTTGTACCCTGTGCCTTAAGGTCAGCTTGAATTTGTCTGGAAGTTGATAGAGGTTCTTTATCCACCATTAAAACAATTCTTCAGTGCAATCTTTGATAAATTTTTCTCTTTCCTCCACGTCCAGGGAGATTAGCTACAGTGCCATGGGCTGTAAACTTCTTGACAATGTTGAGCACAGTACACACCGTAAAATTAAGATCTCTGGAGATGTACTTTCGTTTTTATATTGTACATTTATTATATAGGTAATGCATGTATTACATGTTCAAAGTAAAACTTTGTGTGCAAGCAAAACCCGACACACATGCTACCTTTAGGACTTCGGATATCACGACCTCACTAACTTATCCTCCCCATAGCTTTTAATGGAGAGTGTAGAAACAAAAACGTCACACTTTTTATTATTTAACATTCCAATGTTCTTCACATACAGGAAGAAAAATGTTTTCTATGTGACGAACATTGAAATGTAAAATATACATAGCACGCTTTGGGTTTTGCGCTTTATTTTAGCCCTAACCATTTATGCAAGGTCTTCAGTCATGCCAACCCAGCGTGCGTTAAATTAAATTTGTCTCGAGTGGGGGGGAACTTCTGGGTAGTGGCCATGTTCGGTCGCATTGTTCCATGCTGCTCCAGCATCTCAACTATTTTTCAGTGATAACATATCAAACGACCCATCTATGTGCTATACAAGCAGATCTGAAATCTACTAAAGAACCTCTACTAGATGGGCCGAATATGATCAAGATAGCTGTAACCACGAGCGCCCAGAGCCGTTTCTGAGGTTGAGGCCTTCACTAGACCCCCCAGCGAGGCACTTTTGGACCTTGACGTTATGCAGCATTCAATGCTGAATACACCTACCTTCTATCAGAAACCCAACAAATATGGCATACTTACTGGAGGAAATCAGAGTTCTACTTGAGTACTTCCGGTCCCGTTTTGCAGAAACTAACCCTGTTGATCCAGAAATAGCCCAGGACAAAACAGCTCAGGACATTCAAGGCGACCTAATTCTGTTTGGATTGGTGCATAGCGATAACTTGCTGAGGAACAAAACTTTGTCCTGCACATCAGAATTGTGTGACACAGATGATTACACAGCTCAGGATTGCAGGCAAACAGCTAGTGATCATAAGCGTTATAAGACGATTCCCACACAACAGTTCGCTAAGGGTATAACAAATATTTTCATTGTGGTGAACTCTCCTTCATACTCAAGTGTCCGTAATGCTGGAATATAGCCCGGACAACCATATGCCATATGCCACCCTCCGAGTCGGCACAATCTATGGAGCCTTACTGCATGGACTTTCACAGAGTCACATATACCCTTGTTAAATGTATATCTAGCCCTGGCAATCACACTGGAGTTGGCTGAAGCCAGCATAAGAAACTTTACACATGGCCTCTTGAACTTTTCAAGTATATTGGTTAAGCTAGAAGTGCTATCTTTGTTATATTCTACTGTTAATTATTGTTGACCCTAACTTTTCTTAAAATTTATAATGAAGCCCTATTGGGCCAATGTTTATGGCTAAGGACACTTTCCTACACAGCTATATTTCCAGTTATTCTAATGGTGAGGGCCTGACCACATCGATATATCCCACTACTAACAGGATGTAAAAGGAAGATGTCTAGTCCACTTACTATTGTCTGAGGTGCCTCAGCGGCATGTTGCGTGAGCAAGGCTGGCTTCACCGTCTGTGACCGGGATGGTGGAGTTGACTGCTCTTGAATTACCATAGTCTACCACAGACTACAGCACAACGTATGGTGGAAATGCTAAACTACCGAATAGTGATTTAAGAATTTGTGGTTCACAGCTGGTCAGGATCCTCACGGAGGGATACAGGTTACATAGCATTTTTAGGCACTGTTAAGTTTATAACTTTTATTTTGTATTAGGCGCTCACTTCTATTAATTTGCACCACAAATCAAGTGCCATAAAATATACTAGTATGTCATTAGCTGTCTTTAGCTCATCTAAGAAACAATACTAAAATGCTTTAATTTATGCCCTTTGCTACCTCTGCATAACTCCCTCCAAGCACGCTAGCACTGCAGGTTAATTTATTGTCTGCCCTAGATACACCCCTTATTCATGCTCTCTTGATTCCACTACCATTAGCATTGTCCGTTTACTTAATTCTATATCTTGTACGCAGCCATTGCCCAGATGGTGTTCAAGCCTTATTTAACCACTTTTTGGTCATCACACCCTTTAAAGTTAGGGTACCCTACAAGGTTTGTGCACTTATTACTTTATTTGTTCGCTTTCAATACCCTGTCTAACAATCAATATTCTAATGTACCCAGTGGATATGTGCAGCCTTAGCTTTATTGATAGTGGAGGTGTATGTTTAACCTTTAAAAGATTACTTAAGCATGTTTTATAGCTCTTAATACAAATATAAAAAAAGGTTTGTCATTACGATCCAAAAGTGATCTTCTTAGTTGGTAACACCTCCTAACCTTTGAACTTTCATAGATGAGGTCCAAAAGTGGCCTCCTGTATAATTTTGGAGATATATTGAACATTAGGCAACTAATTCATGTATGCTCTTTTTTTAGATCTTTATTTCAGGACTATATAATGTACACTTAACATTTTGTATCATAATTGCTATGTTGTTACCTCAAGCTCTACCTTGCCACAAATCTTGAATATATAAAAAAAAAAAATTGTCTCGAGGGAACGCGTTTACTTTCAACTTGTAATACGCATGGAAATTAACACACCACTTGTAATCTAGCCAAGACTCTGACAAGGAGAGTGATGTTTACCAGGTGGATACATTGCCTTTTACATAAGACTGAATGCACATCACTTCCCCAGCACCCACTGTGCTTTGTGTAGTAAAAGGGCAGTACACGTTCCTGTTTTAATGTAAAACTTGTGCTTTGTCCTATGCTCCCTAGAGAGGTCAAAAATCAATTTCTGTAACATGGCAAATGCTGTACATGAAATAACTGGTTTATGCAATTTGCAGAGTTTTCAAGACCTAGGTTAGATATTTTTACTTTTTGGTCCCTTTAGTAGTGTAGGACAAAGCACAATTTTTACACAAAAGCAATGTATGTTGTATGTCTTTTTAATGATCTCTTTGGCTCTTCTATTGAGCTACAGAAGAATCAAATACAGTATTACATGTCTAATTAAGGAAGTAAATCCCCCCCCAAAAAAACTCTTAGGGGCATATTTATCATGCTCCGTATAGAGCTAGAGGCCCCTTGCCTCTTACCGCTGCTCCATAACTTGTCTGCTTGCTCTGAGGCGGCACACAGAAATCAAACCGATCGAATTTGATCATGTTAATTGACACCCCCTTCTAGCGGCTGATTGGCCGCAAATCTGCAGGGGGCGGGAATGCACCAGCAGTTACCAAGAACTGCTGGTGCAATGATAAATGCTGACAGCATATAGGTGACCTAACCTATGAACTAATAAAAGCCTTTATACCTATTAAGACCTGTAAGTGCCTCTTCTTTACTTGAGACATTTCTACCTATATACCATAGAGTGCACCCAGGCATTACAACCAACAATGAGTGCTTGGATCCCTCAACTTGCATATATATATATATATATAATTGCATTCAAAAGTTATAAGGGCACAAAGATATGAGGTCTTAGGTGTTAGAAAAAAGGCTGCAAAGGGCTTTAACATAGAGATACATACACATGTCTAAATATGTATAAGTATATATATATTTATTATTTCTTGGCCATTTTTCAGAGAATATGAATGATAACACAAAAACATTTCTTTTACTCATGGTTAGTGCTTGGCGGGAGCCATTTATTATCAATCAACTGTGTTTACTCTTTTTAAATTATAATGAAAACAGAAACTACCCAAATGACCCTGATCAAAAGTTTACATACCCTGTTGATTTTGGCCTGATAACATGCACACAAGTTGACACAAAGGGGTTTGAATGGCTATTAAAGGTAACCATCCTCACCTGTGATCTGTTTGCTTGTAATTAGTGTGTGTGTATAAAAGGTCAATGAGTTTCTGGACTCCTGACAGACCCTTGCATCTTTCATCCAGTGCTGCACTGATATTTCTGGATTCTGAGTCATGGGGAAAGCAAAGGAATTGTCAAAGGATCTGTGGGAAAGGGTAGTTGAACTGTATAAAACAGGAAACAGATATAAAAAGATATCCAAGGAATTGAGAATGCCAATCAGCAGTGTTCAAACTCTAATCAAGAAGTGGAAAATGAGGGGTTCTGTTGAAACCAAACCACAGTCAGGTAGACCAATTACAATTTCAGCCACAATTGGCAGGAAAATTGTTCGGGATGTAAAGAAAAACACACAAATAACTTCAGGTGAAATACAGGACTCTCTGAAAACATGTGGTGTGGCTGTTTCAAGATGCACAATAAGGAGACACTTGAAGAAAGTTGGGCTGCATGGTCGAGTCGCCAGAAGAAAGCCATTACTACACAAATGCTACAAAGTATCTCGCTTACAATACGCCAAACAGCACAGAGACAAGCCTCAAACCTTCTGGCACAAAGTCATTTGGAGCAATGAGACCAAAATTTAGCTTTTTGGCCACAACCATAAACGATACATTTGTAGAGGAGTCAACAAGGCCTATGATGAAAGGTACACCATTCCTACTGTGAAACACGGAGGTGGATCGCTGATGTTTTAGGGATGTGTGAGCTACAAAGGCACAGGAAATTTAGTCAGAATTGATAGCAAGTTGAATGCAGTATATTATCAAAAAATACTGGAGGAAAATTTGCATTCACCAGCCCAGAAGCTGCACATGGACATTCTAACATGACAATGATCCTAAACACAAGGCCAAGTCAACCTGTCATTGGCTACAGCAGAATAAAGTGAAGGTTCTGGAGTGGCCATTTCAGTCTCCTGACCTCAATATCATTGAGCTACTCTGGGGAGATCTCAAACGTTCAGTCTCCTGAACTCAATATCATTGAGCCACTCTGGGGAGATCTCAAACGTGCAGTTCATGCAAGACAGCCCAATAATTTACAGGCTTTTTGCCAGGAACAATAGGCAGCTTTACCATCTGAGAAGTTAAAGAGCCTCATCCACAAATACCACAAAATACTTCAAGCTGTCATTGATGTTAAAGGGGGCAATACACAGTATTAAGAACTGGGGTATGTAAACTTTTGATCATGGTCATTTGGGTAGTTTCTGTTGTCATTATGATTTAAAAAGAGTAAACACAGTTGATTGATAATAAATGGCTTCAGCAAAACATTAACCTTGAGTGAAAGGTATATACAGTGGCTATAAAAAGTCTACACACCCCTGTTAAAATGTCAGGTTTCTGTGATGTAAAAAAATGAGACAAAGATAAATCATTTCAGAACTTTTTCCACCTTTAATGTGACCTATAAACTGTACAACTCAATTGAAAAACAAACTGAAATCTGGGGATGCGGCTGTTTTCAGATTAAGCAATTACATTCAAAAACATGTTAAATAGGAGTCAGCATACACCTGCCATCATTTAAAGTGCCTCTGATTAACCCCAAATAAAGTTCAGCTGTTCTAGTTGGTCTTTTCTGAAATGTTCTTAGTCGCATCCCACAGCAAAAGCCATGGTACACAGAGAGCTTCCAAAGCATCAGAGGGATCTCATTGTTAAAAGGTATCAGTCAATTGATTATGTGTGTTAAAGTACTGTACATATTTCACATTCCAATGTTCTTCACTTACAGGATAATGTCCTTTTCCTTGGAAATACTTGTTTCTATATATATCTATATATACTGTAACTATACCTGTATATCTATTCCTGTAGCTATATAGGTAGAGATATCTATTTTACATTAACATTATAAGATATATTTAGAAAAATATATTTAATAATAAAAATTACATATTTTTTTATGTGAAGAACATAAGAATGTTAAATATGTGAAAACACCTCAGGGCTCGCGATTTAGGTCTTACGTGAATTGCTAACTGCAATGAGCTTTCTTGCAGTATTAAATATAAAATATTAAAAAATATTAATAATAATTAAAAAAATATATATTATACAACTGTAAAAATATCTAAATAATCCAGAGAATATATATTATTTTTTTAAAGTGTAAATAATAATTTTAAAGATTTACTATTAATATTTTTTAATATTTTATATTTCAATAGAGCTCATTGAAGTTAGACATTCTTCATGTGCTAACACCTAAATCACGAACCCCGATTTGTGTTACATTTTACATTTCCATTTCTTCTACTAATGTAACTTTTCTATGAAATATATATATATATATATATATATATATATATAGAGAGAGAGAGTATATATATATACACTGTGCGCAGAATTATTAGGCAAATGAGTATTTTGACCACATCATCCTCTTTATGCATGTTGTCTTACTCCAAGCTGTATAGGCTCAAAAGCCTACTACCAATTAAGCATATTAGGTGATGTGCATCTCTGTAATGAGAAGGGGTGTGGTCTAATGACATCAACACCCTATATCAGGTGTGCATAATTATTAGGCAACTTCCTTTCCTTTGGCATAATGGGTCAAAAGAAGGACTTGACAGGCTCAGAAAAGTCAAAAATAGTGAGATATCTTGCAGAGGGATGCAGCACTCTTAAAATTGCAAAGCTTCTGAAGCGTGATCATCGAACAATCAAGCGTTTCATTCAAAATAGTCAACAGGGTTGCAAGAAGCGTGTGGAAAAACCAAGGCGCAAAATAACTGCCCATGAACTGAGAAAAGTCAAGCGTGCAGCTGCCAAGATGCCACTTGCCACCAGTTTGGCCATATTTCAGAGCTGCAACATCACTGGAGTGCCCAAAAGCACAAGGTGTGCAATACTCAGAGACATGGCCAAGGTAAGAAAGGCTGAAAGACGACCACCACTGAACAAGACACACAAGCTGAAACGTCAAGACTGGGCCAAGAAATATCTCAAGACTGATTTTTCTAAGGTTTTATGGACTGATGAAATGAGAGTGAGTCTTGATGGGCCAGATGGATGGGCCCGTGGCTGGATTGGTAAAGGGCAGAGAGCTCCAGTCCGACTCAGACACCAGCAAGGTGGAGGTGGAGTACTGGTTTGGGCTGGTATCATCAAAGATGAGCTTGTGGGGCCTTTTCAGGTTGAGGATGGAGTCAAGCTCAACTCCCAGTCCTACTGCCAGTTTCTGGAAGACACCTTCTTCAAGCAGTGGTACAGGAAGAAGTCTGCATCCTTCAAGAAAAACATGATTTTCATGCAGGACAATGCTCCATCACACGCGTCCAAGTACTCCACAGCGTGGCTGGCAAGAAAGGGTATAAAAGAAGAAAATCTAATGACATGGCCTCCTTGTTCACCTGATCTGAACCCCATTGAGAACCTGTGGTCCATCATCAAATGTGAGATTTACAAGGAGGGAAAACAGTACACCTCTCTGAACAGTGTGTGGGAGGCTGTGGTTGCTGCTGCACGCAATGTTGATGGTGAACAGATCAAAACACTCACAGAATCCATGGATGGCAGGCTTTTGAGTGTCCTTGAAAAGAAAGGTGGCTATATTGGTCACTGATTTGTTTTTGTTTTGTTTTTGAATGTCAGAAATGTATATTTGTGAATGTTGAGATGTTATATTGGTTTCACTGTTAAAATTAAATAATTTAAATGGGTATATATTTGTTTTTTGTTAAGTTGCCTAATAATTATGCACAGTAATAGTCACCTGCACACACAGATATCCCCCTAAAATAGCTATAACTAAAAACAAACTAAAAACTACTTCCAAAACTATTCAGCTTTGATATTAATGAGTTTTTTGGGTTCATTGAGAACATGGTTGTTGTTCAATAATAAAATTAATCCTCAAAAATACAACTTGCCTAATAATTCTGCACTCCCTGTATATATATATATATATATATATATATATATATATATATATATATATATATATATATATATATATATATATATATATATATATATATATGTTATTTTACTGTCAAATAGATAAATACCTAAATATCTATAGGAATAGATATACAGGTATAGGTATATATATATATATATATATATATATATATATATATATATATATATATATATATATATATATATATATATATATATGTTTTTACAACAAATTACATTATTGTGTAAAGAACATTGGAATGTGATAGGTATTTTCTTCTGTGCTCTCCATTGACTTTTATGGGGAGAATACGTTACCGTGGTCACAATATTTTGGAATGGTAAATATGTACAGTAAATATACAGTAAAACACAAATACATATGTACAGACATATGTACACACACACACACATATATATATATATATATATATATATATATATACACTGTCTATATGAATGAAATTATACATTTACCTGAGGCAATTTTTTTCTTCCCTTACCCTTTACATGAGTTCTCAAGCTGCTTCTCAAACGAACGTGTTTACTTGCAACTTATAATATGCACGCTATTTCTGACGCACACAATCTGAAGAGGCTAGGAATGTAAAATATACATAATGCGCATTGGGGTTCGCAATTTAAAACTAACGTGGTCGAGCTAGCGCACATGAAAAATTTGTAATCTTAAGGTGTGTTATTTAAAATATTAAATATAAAATGTTACAAAAAATGTATACAAAATATTAATTATTATACATACTGTAATATATATATATTCTATTAAATATTTAGAATATGTTACAGTAGTATAATAATTGTTAATAAAAAATGTTTAATATTTAATATTTCAACAACATGCCTTAAGATTTTGCCCTAACACTTTCCGCAAAGTCTTCAGTAGTGCTATATCGGTAAGCACAAATGTAGTTTGCGCTCATTTGGTCGCGTTTACTTTCAACTTGTAGAATGCACACAAGTTAACGCAGGTGCAACATTTTAGCGTTAGTGCGCCAATTGTAATCTAGCCCACAATGATAGTTTTAAATGCTTTTTAAAAAAAATATTTAGTATGCATATCTATTTTTACTGCAGTGAATATTTTTTGATGCATACATTTTAAAAAATGACTTTTAGGTCTTTTTTCTTTTAGGGTTTTTATTTGTTTTTGTTATTCTGGCATTTTTACATTTGCATTAATGTTACACAGTAATGCAAAACTGACATGCCCTTATTTTTTAGCATATGTCATTTTTGCATTACTAACTCTAGATAACTGTGTGTCTAAGCGCTGGTGAGCCAACTAGGTGTTGCCATAACACAACCTTCCAATCACCGGCAATGCTGCTCTGGAGTTACGATTCTTGTGGCTTCAGAACTTCTTGTGAGTTTAGCCCAGTTGCACCAAGGCGTTGATAACAATCTTTTTGATAAGTTTAGCTAATTATTTTCTATAGAATTCTCCACTAAACCTATGGGGATTTTTCTAAAGAACAAAAATAGTTTTAGAAGAAGCACCTATAGATAAGCTGAAGTGTGATCAAATATGTCAATCCAAACTTTAATAAGAAATTTGCATTTATAATAATAATTTAAAACAAAATTATTGTAAGAAGATCAAATATTCCTATAGTCCGCACATATTTATATATGTGCATACATAGGAAAATAGGGGCTAGTAGTCTAGTGTTACTATATCTGCCCAAATATATAAGAGTGAGTACACAGAGGTTGAAAAAATGTGAATTCTCTGTTTGTTGAAGAAAATACTAGTAATAATAAAAAAATCAAAATAATATAAAATCCCAAAATCTTATTTAAAGATAATGATGATGAAAACAAATGTTATGTAAAGAACCTGGAAAAGAAAATTAGCAATCATTCACTACCGCTAGAACAAAAAAGACCCCAAGCTCTATAATAAGGCTTAACGGAGCCCCAAAAGACAAAGTAATGGAAAACTGGAGCTGATATCCGTGGCGTTGACATGCTTTAGCCTTTAATAAGGCCTTTTCTAGTCTGAATTCAGCTCACAGTATGTATGTTTATAAAGG
This sequence comes from Bombina bombina, assembly GCF_027579735.1. Classification (NCBI taxonomy): domain Eukaryota; kingdom Metazoa; phylum Chordata; class Amphibia; order Anura; family Bombinatoridae; genus Bombina; species Bombina bombina. The sequence goes on along the minus strand of NC_069502.1, from coordinate 431,818,290 downwards.
AAACACCAGCCTATGATGTGGTGTGACCTATCTATGAATTAAGGCATCAACTGTGACCTTGCGGTAAACTTTACGTCACTTCTGGTAGTGGTGACGTCACTTCCATTAGTTAGACACATTAGACACATACTTTGAAAATGATTGTAGCCCCAAGTATACCAAAATCAAACACCAAGCTATATGATGTAGACCTAGGGGGCAGAAAACTGAAAGTATTTTTTTACCTTGTCAGACATGCAAGGCATGCAAGCATGGGATAAAATCTGATACATTTAAAACTAAGGTTACTTTAGATCTAAGTTCACAGGTGCAGCATATAAAGTTAAAGAGACAAAGGTGTTATATCTTTGATACAATGTGGATATGGACTTCAGACCTCCCGTAAATTGAATTTACGCATATTTTGAAAGTAACCCGGAATTGGAGAGAGGGAGATTTGAAAAAACATATTTTTACTGTGGAATCCAGATGGATTTTTAATATAGTTTCTAGAGATCTTTAAGGTTTGAATGCCAAAGATGAGATTCTACATCTATTATTAAGACAGTTATAGGATTTAAATCTAAAACATACGGCTAGATTACGAGTTTTGCGTCATAGGGAAAAAGCAACGTTATCAGGTTATAACGTTGCTTTTTCACTACCGCTGCTATTACGAGTCTTGCAGGTTTTAGGGGTGCCGCACACATTTTTGGCCTTACCACAAATTAACTTATGCAAATTGCGTAAAGTCTTTTTTGAATGGGACTTCCATAGCGCCGATATTACAAGCTTTTCCTGGGAGGCCAAAAAGTGAGTGGTACACCCTATCCCGTCAAGATTCGTAACGCATTCTAAAGTCAGTAGTTATGAGTTTTATCGTACAAAGCTGTAGCATAAAACTCATAACTAAAGTGCTAAAAAGTACACTAACACCCATAAACTACCTATTAACCCCTAAACCGAGGCACTCCCACATCGCAAACACTATAATAAAATTATTAACCCCTAATCTGCCGCTCCGGACATCGCCGCAACTATAATAAACATATTAACCCCTAAACCGCCGTACTCCGCATCGCAAACAGTTAAATAGTATTAACCCCTAATCTGCCATCCCTAACATCGCCGCCACCTACCTACATTTATTAACCCCTAATCGGCTGCCCCTAACATCGCCGTCACTATACTAAAGTTATTAACCCCTAAGTGTAACCTTAACCCTAACACCCCCTAACATAAATATAATTAAATTAAATCTAAATCAAACTTACTATTAATAACTAAATAATACCTATTTAAAAATAAATACTTACCTATAAAATGAACCCTAAGCTAGCTACAATATAACTAGTAGGATTGTATCTAGCTTAGGTTTTATTTTTATTTTACAGGCAAGTTTGTATTTATTTTAACTAGGTAGAATAGTTACTAAATAGTTACATTGTATCTAGCTTAGGTTTTATTTTTATTTTACAGGCAAGTTTGTATTTATTTTAACTAGGTAGAATAGTTACTAAATAGTTATTAACTAGTTAATAACTACCTAGCTAAAATAAGTACAAATTTACCTCTAAAATAACACCTAACGTTACACTACAATTAAATAAATTACCTAAATTAAATACAATTATCTAAATTAAATAATATTACCTAAATTACAAAAACAAACAAACACTAAATTACACAAAATAAAAACAAATTACAAAATATTTAAACTAATTACACCTAATCTAATAGCCCTATCAAAAAAGAAAAAGCCCCCACAAAATAAAAAAAAGCCCCCACAAAATAAAAGGGCCTTTTGCTGGGCATTTCCCCAAAGAAATCAGCTCTTTTACCTGTAAAAAAATACAAACAACCCCCCAACAGTAAAACTCACCACCCACACAACCAAACCCCCCAAATAAAACCCTAACTAAAAAAACCTTAGCTCCCCATTATCCCGATCAGCCAATAGAATGCAAGCTCAATCCTACTGGTTAATTTGGATCAGCCAATAGGATTGAAGTTATTTCCTATTGGCTGATTGCATCTATCAGCCAATTGGAATCTAAGGGACGCCATCTTGGATGACGTCACTTAAAGGAACCTTCATTCGTCGAGAGTCGTTGGAAGAAGAGGATGCTCCGCGCCGGATGTCTTGAAGATGGACCCGCTCCGCGCCGGATGAATGAAGATAGAAGATGCCGTCTGGATGAAGACTTCTGCCCGTCTTGAGGACCACTTCTGCCAGTTTGGATGAAGACTTCTCCCGGCTTCGGTGAGGACTTCTTGCCGCTTCGCTGAGGAGTTCTCCCGGCTTCGTTGAGGATGGATGTCGGCTATTCAAAACTGTAAGTGGATCTTCAGGGGTTAGTGTTAGGTTTTTTTAAGGGTTTATTGGGTGGTTTTTATTTTTAGGTTAGGGTTTGGGGAGCAATAGAGCTAAATGCCCTTTTAAGGGCAATGCCCATCCAAATGCCCTTTTCATGGCAATGGGGAGCTTAGGTTTTTTTAGTTAGGGTTTTATTTGGGGGGTTTGGTTGTGTGGATGGTGGGTTTTACTGTTGGGGGGGTTGTTTGTAAAAAAATTTACAGGTAAAAGAGCTGATTTCTTTGGGGCAATGCCCCGCAAAAGGCCTTTTAAGGACTATTGGTAGTTTATTGTAAGTTGTTTTTTTTTTTTTTGGGAGGGCTTTTTTTATTTTGATAGGACTATTAGATTAGGTTTAATTAGTTTAAATATCTTGTAATTAGTTTTTTATTTTGTGTAATTTAGTGTTTTTTATTTTGTGTAATTTAGTATTTTTTTATTTTGTGTAATTTAGTGTTTTTTTGTAATTTAGGTAATTTAATTTAATTTAGGTAATTTTATTTAATTTAGGTAATTTATTTAATTGTAGTGTAAGGTTAGGTGTTAATGTAAGACAGGTTAGGTTTTATTTTACAGGTAAATTTGTATTTATTTTAGCTAGGTAGTTATTAAATAGTTAATAACTATTTAGTAACTATTCTACCTAATTAAAATAAATACAAACTTGCCTGTAAAATAAAATAAACCCTAATCTAGATACAATGTAACTATTAGGTATATTGTAGATATTTTAGGGCTTATTTTACAGGTAAGTATTTAGTTTTAAATAGGAATTATTTAGTTATTAATAGTAGGTTTGATTTAGATTTAATTTAATTATATTTAAGTTAGGGAGTGTTAGGGTTAGACTTCGGTTTTACTGGTTAATAAATTTAGTATAGTGGTGGCGACATTGGAGGTGGCAGATCAGGGGTTAATAAATGTAGATAGGTGGCGGCGAAGTTAGGGGTGGCAGATTAGGGGTTAATAATATTTAACTAGTGTTTGTGATGCAGGAGTGTGGTGGTTTAGGGGTTAATATGTTTATTATAGTAGCGGCGATGTCCGAAGCGGCAGATTAGGAGTGTTTAGACTCAGGTTCATGTTAGGGTGTTAGGTGTAAACATAAATTTTGTTTCCCCATAGGAATCAATGGGGCTGCATTACGGAGCTTTACACTGATTTTTTGCAGGTGTTAGGCTTTTTTTCAGCCGGCTCTCCCCATTGATGTCTATGGGGAAATCGTGCTTGAGCACGTATAACCAGCTCACCGCTGACTTAAGCAGCGCTGGTATTGGAGTGCAGTATGGAGCCCAATTTTGCTCTATACTCACTTCTTTTCTTTACTGCCGGGTTTATAAAAACCTGCAATACCAGCGCTGTAGGTAAGTGAGCGGTGACAATAATGTGCAAGTTAGCACCGCACCCCTCTTACCGCAAAACTCGTAATCTGGCCGATAGTGATTATATGAATTATGCATACTAATTTTCTCTATGTATGATGTTGGGTAAATTGACTGTTTATTTGGATCATATTCTACTATTGTTATTTACCACCTAACAATTATTCTAATCATTTTATCTATTTAAATACTTTTTATATCTACATATCACATGTACAAGTTTGCCTATATTTAATGATAGGCTAACTGTCGTTCTTTACTGGATTTTTTTGGTTGTTGTTAAGTGAGTATTTTTATTTGTACATTGACTATATTTTTAAAAACCATGCACCTAGATTACGAGTTTTGTGTTAGCCTTAAAAAACAGCGTTGAGAGGTCCCAACGCTGCTTTTTAACGCCCGCTGGTATTGCGAGTCTTGCAGGTACAGCTGTATCACTCACTTTTTTTCCGCGACTCCAACATACCACAAATCCACTTACGTAAATTGCTTATCCCATATTTTCAATAGGATTTTCCTAACGCCTGTATTACGAGTCTTGGAAAAAGTGAGCGGTACACCCTCTCCAGTCAAGACTCGTACCGCATTTAAAAGTCAGTAGTTAAGAGTTTTATGGGCTAACGCCGTAACATAAAACTCTTAACTAAAGTGCTAAAAAATACACTAACACCCATAAACTACCTATTAACCCCTAAACCGAGCCCCCCCCCACATCGCAAACACTTAAATACAATTTTTAACCCCTAATCTGCCAACCGGACATCGCCGCCACTTTAATAAATATATTAACCCCTAAACCACTGCACTCCTGCCTCGCAAACATTAGTTACATTTTATTAACCCCTAATCTGCCGTCCCTAACATTGCCGACACCTACCTACATTTGCTGTCCCCAACATCCCCGCAACTATATTAAATGTATTAACCCCTAAACCTAAGTCTAACCCTAACCCTAAACCCCCCCCTAACTTAAATATAATTTAAATAAATATAAATAAAATTACTACAATTAAATAAATTATTCATATTTAAAACTAAATACCTATAAAATAAACCCTAAGATAGCTACAATATAACTAATAATTACATTCTATCTATCTTAGGGTTTATTTTTATTTTACAGGCAACTTTGTATTTATTTTAACTAGGTAGAATAGTTATTAAATAGTTATTAACTATTTAATAGCTACCTAGTTAAAATAAAGACAAATTTACCTGTAAAATAAAAATAATTACAATTACAATAATTACAATTACACCTAACACTACACTATAATTAAATTATTTCCCTAAACTAACTGCAATTAAATACAATTAAATACAATTATCTAAATTACGGAACCCCCCCCCCCCACTAAATTACAGAAAATAATAAAATAATTACAAGTTTTTTAAGCTAATTACACCTAATCTAATCACCCTAATAAAATAAAAAAGCCCCACAAAATAATAAAAATCCGTACCCTATACTAAATTACAAATAGCCCTTAAAATGGCTTTTTGTGGGGCATTGCCCCAAAGTAATCAGCTCTTTTTTCTGGGACAAAAAATACAATACCCCCCCCCAACATTAAAACCCACCACCCACACACCCAACCCTACTCTAAAACCTACCTAATCCCCCCTTAATAAAACTTCTGCCCAGTTGGGTGAAGACGTCTCACGGTAGGGTGATCTTCAAGGGGTTAGTATTAGGTTTTATTAAGGGGGGATTGGGTGGGTTTTAGAGTAGGGTTGGGTGTATGGGTGGTGGGTTTTAATGTTGGGGGGTATTGTATTTTTTTTTCCAGGTAAAAGACCTGATTACTTTGGGGCAATGCCCTGCAAAAGGCCCTTTTAAGGGCTATTTGTAATTTAGTATAGGGTAGGGATTTTTATTATTTTGGGGGGCTTTTTTTGTTAGGGGATTAGAGTAGATGTAATTAGTTTAAAAAATTGTAATTATTCTATTATTTTCTGTAATTTAGTGTTTTTTTCGTACTTTAATTTATTTAATTTAATTGTAATTAATTGCAGTTAATTTAGTTAATTTATTTAATTATAGTGTAGTGTTGGGTGTAATTGTAACTTAGGTTAGGTTTTATTTTACAGGTATATTTGTATTTATTTTATCTAGGAAGTTATTAAATATTTAATAACTATTTAGTAACTATTCTGCCCAGTTAAAATAAATACAAAGTTGCCAGTAAAATAAAAATAAACCGTAAGCTAGCTACACTGTAACTATTAGTTATATTGTAGCTAGCTTAGGGTTTATTTTATAGGTAAGTATTTAGTTTTAAATAGGAATTATTACTACTATTATTGTAGTAATTTTATTTAGATTTATTTAAATTATATTTAAGTTAGGTGGTGTTAGGGTTAGACTTCGGTTTAGGAGTTAATAACGTTAAAATAGTTGTGGCGACGTTGGGGGCTGCAGATTAGGGTTTAATAATTTAAGTTAGGTTGCGGCGACATTGTGGGCGGCAGATTAGGGGTTAATAAATAGTATGTAGGTGTCGGCGATGTTGGGGGCAGCAGATTAGGGGTTAATAAGTATAATGTAGGTGGCGGCAGTGTCCGGAGTGGCAGATTAGGGGTTAATATTGTAATGTAGGTGTCGGCGATGTCGGGGGCGGCAGATTAGGGGTTAATAAGTGTAAGATTAGGGGTGTTTAGACTCGGGGTTCATGTTAGGGTGTTAGGTGTAGACATAAAAAGTATTTTCCCATAGGAATCAATGGGGCTGCGTTAGGAGCTGAACGCTGCTTTTTTGCAGGTGTTAGGTTTTTTTCAGCCGAATCTGCCCCATTGATTCCTATGGGGAAATCGTGCCTGAGCACGTTTTGCCAGCTCACTGCTACCGTAAGCAGCGCTGGTATTGAGGTGAGATGTGAGCTAAATTTTGCTCACCGCTCACTTTTCTGCGGCTAACGCAGGGTTTGTAAAAACCCGTAATAGCAGCGTTGTTTGTAGGTGAGCAGAAACTGCCCATTAGCCCCGCAAGCCTTACTGACACAAACTTGTAATCTAGCCGATGGTGTTTTAATACTGGTGCACGGTCCCTCACCTGATATGTACGAATGCCCCAGAAAAACAGTAATAACTTTTACTAGAAGCATTTTTGCTAATGGAAGTATATTACAAAAATGCTTCTATTTTAAATTGAAATGCACCTTTGCACATTTTATTTTTGACCTTCCTATCTCTTTTTATATTTTTTTTAATAAAAATGTCATTTATAATTACTTTGAACATACATTTAATATCTCATTCTATTTCCAATATGATCATCTATATCACCTTATGATATATGTGGGACTACATTTTTCATCAAGCCTCCCTCCATTTTGTTTTTGAAACTGGAAGTGATGACGACTAACGGAAGTGACATCACTGCTACCAGAAGTGATGTAACGGTTAAGGTGAGGTCACAGTTTGTCCCTTTTTTTCATAGATAGGGCACACCACATCATAGGCTGGTATTTCCTCTATAAACACACACACTATGGCCTAGATTTGGAGTTTTGTCGGTAACGACCCGAAAAACTAACGCCGGCTTTTTTCTGGCCGCACCATAAAAATAACTCTGGTATCGAGAGTCCACATAAAGGCTGCGTTAGGCTCCAAAAAAGGAGCGTAGAGCATTTTTAACGCAGCTTCAACTCTCGATACCAGAGTTGCTTACGGACGCGGCCAGCCTCAAAAACGTGCTCGTGCACGATTCCCCCATAGGAAACAATGGGGCTGTTTGAGCTGAAAAAAAACCAAACACCTGCAAAAAAGCCGCGTTCAGCTCCTAACGCAGCCCCATTGTTTGCTATGCGGTAACCCTTCCTACGCCTGCACTTAACACTCTAACATGTACCCCGAGTCTAAACACCCCTAACCTTACACTTATTAACCCCTAATCTGCTGCCCCCGCTATTGCTGACCCCTGCATATTATTATTAACCCCTAATCTGCCGCTCCGTAAACCGCCGCTACTTACATTATCCCTATGTACCCCTAATCTGCTGCCCCTAACACCGCCGACCCCTATATTATATTTATTAACCCCTAATCTGCCCCCCACAACGTCGCCTCCACCTGCCTACACTTATTAACCCCTAATCTGCCGACCGGACCTGAGCGCTACTATAATAAAGTTATTAACCCCTAATCCGCCTCACTAACCCTATCATAAATAGTATTAACCCCTAATCTGCCCTCCCTAACATCGCCGACACCTAACTTCAATTATTAACCCCTAATCTGCCGACCGAATCTCGCCACTATTCTAATAAATGTATTAACCCCTAAAGCTAAGTCTAACCCTAATACTAACACCCCCCTAACTTAAATATAATTTAAATCTAACGAAATTAATTAACTCTTATTAAATAAATTATTCCAATTTAAAGCTAAATACTTACCTGTAAAATAAATCCTAATATAGCTACAATATAAATTATAATTATATTATAGCTATTTTAGGATTTATATTTATTTTACAGGTAATTTTGTATTTATTTTAACCAGGTACAATAGCTATTAAATAGTTAAGAACTATTTAATAGCTAAAATAGTTAAAATAATTACAAATTTACCTGTAAAAGAAATCCTAACCTAAGTTACAAATAAACCTAACACTAGACTATCAAAAATGATCGGATCAGCCAATCGGATTGAACTTGATTCTGATTGGCTGATTCCATCAGCCAATCAGAATATTCCTACCTTAATTCCGATTGGCTGATAGAATCCTATCAGCCAATCGGAATTCGAGGGACGCCATCTTGGATGACGTCATTTAAAGGAACCGTCATTCGTCGTTCAGTCGTCGGCCAGGATGGATGTTCCGCGGTGGAGGTCTTCAGGATGCTGCCGCTTCGCTCCAGATGGATGCCGCTTGGATGAAGACTTCAATCGGATGGAAGACCTCTTCCGACTTCAGCCGGATCATGGACCTCTTCAGCCCCCCGCTTGGGCTTGGATCAGGACATCGGAGGAGCTCTTCTGGACCGATCGGTGAACCTGGTATGGTGAAGACAAGGTAGGATGATCTTCAGGGGCTTAGTGTTAGGTTTATTTAAGGGGGGTTTGGGTTAGATTAGGGGTATGTGGGTGGTGGGTTGTAATGTTGGGGGGGGTATTGTATGTTTTTTTTTACAGGCAAAAGAGCTGAATTTCTTGGGGCATGCCCCGCAAAGGGCCCTGTTCAGGGCTGGTAAGGTAAAAGAGCTTTGAACTTTAGTAATTTAGAATAGGGTAGGGCATTTTTTTATTTTGGGGGGCTTTGTTATTTTATTAGGGGGCTTAGAGTAGGTGTAATTATTTTAAAATTGTTGTAATATTTTTCTTATGTTTGTAAATATTTTTTTATTTTTTGTAACTTAGTTCTTTTTTATTTTTTGTACTTTAGCTAGTTTATTTAATTGTATTTATTTGTAGCAATTGTATTTAATTAATTTATTGATAGTGTAGTGTTAGGTTAATTGTAGGTAATTGTAGGTAGTTTATTTAATTAATTTATTGATAGTCTAGTGTTAGGTTTATTTGTAACTTAGGTTAGGATTTCTTTTACAGGTAAATTTGTAATTATTTTAACTATTTTAGCTATTAAATAGTTCTTAACTATTTAATAGCTATTGTACCTGGTTAAAATAAATACAAAGTTACCTGTAAAATAAATATTAATCCTAAAATAGCTATAATATAATTATAATTTATATTGTAGCTATATTAGGATTTATTTTACAGGTAAGTATTTAGCTTTAAATTGGAATAATTTATTTAATAAGAGTTAATTAATTTCGTTAGATTTAAATTATATTTAACTTAGGGGGGTGTTAGTGTTAGGGTTAGACTTAGCTTTAGGGGTTAATACATTTATTAGAATAGCGGCGAGATTGGGTCGGCAGATTAGGGGTTAATAATTGAAGTTAGGTGTCGGCGATGTTAGGGAGGGCAGATTAGGGGTTAATACTATTTATGATAGGGTTAGTGAGGCGGACTTTATTATAGTAGCGCTCAGGTCCGGTCGGCAGATTAGGGGTTAATAAGTGTAGGCAGGTGGAGGCGACGTTGAGGGGGGCAGGTTAGGGGTTAATAAATATAATACAGGGGTCGGCGGTGTTAGGGGCGGCAGATTAGGGGTACATAAGGATAACGTAGGTGGCGGTCGGCAGATTAGGGGTTAAAAAAATTTTTTCGAGTGTCGGCGATGTGGGGGGACCTCGGTTTAGGGGTCATAGGTAGTTTATGGGTGTTAGTGTACTTTAGAGCACAGTAGTTAAGAGCTTTATAAACCGGCGTTAGCCCAGAAAGCTCTTAACTACTGACTTTTTTCCTGCGGCTGGAGTTTTGTCGTTAGATGTCTAACGCTCACTTCAGAAACGACTCTAAATACCCGAGTTAGAAAAATCCCATTGAAAAGATAGGATACGCAATTTACGTAAGGGGATCTGCGGTATGGAAAAGTTGCGGCTGGAAAGTGAGCGTTAGACCCTATTTTGAGTGACTCCAAATACCAGCGGTAGCCTAAAACCAGCGTTAGGAGCCTCTAACGCTGGTTTTCACGGCTAACGCCAAACTCTAAATCTAGGCCTATGTGAGCTTATTCATTCTTGAAAAAGGCCTTATTAAAGGCCAAAGTGTGTCAAAGGTATCAGCTCGAGTTTTCCATTACTTTGTTTTTTGGGTTTATGGTAAGCCTAACTATAGAGCTTGGTGTCCTTTATTTATTTTCTTTTCCAGGTTCTTCACACAACATTTGCATTCATCACCATTATCATAAAAGAAGTTTTTTATGATTTAATATTATTTTTTATTTTTCATTATTTTTTTATATATTTATTTCACACTAACACTCCTTTTCACAGTGATATATCTTATATATTATATTTTTAAATCAGTTTTTTTCGCCTCGACTCACATTTTTTTCAACAGAGGATTCACATTTTTTCAACCACAGTAGACTCACTCATATATTTGGGCAGATATAGTAATACTAAACTATCGGCCCCCTATTTTCCTATTCATGTGCATATATGGCTACATATAGACTATAGAAATTTTTGTTCGTCTTACAATAATTTGATTTTAATTTATTGTTTACAATAAAAATACATTTCTTATTAAAGTGTGGATTAAGATACTTGAGCACACTTCAGCCTATCTATAGGTGCTTCTTCTAAAAATATTTTTTATAACTTTTTTTAGATTAGTTAGGAGATCTTATTGAATGATCTTGTGTGTTATTCCACGTAGGCACTAAATTACTATAGATATTAATATAGTAAGTTTTTTGTAAATAAATAATTTGATATATTTTTCTTAAGGATTGTGATTGGCCCCATAGTTAACTAGGTTCTGTAATGCAAATATGACTTTGCTCTACTGAAGTAACTCATATATTTTTGCATGAGACTGTCACTTATATATCATTGTACAAATGGTCAGAAAATATACTTTCACTTCAAAATTATATTTACTCTCAATTATTATTATTTTACTATGTTTATAAAGTGCCAATATATCTTGTAATGTACTATTCACTGGTACATAAACAAACACAGTATTATTCTAGAATGTTACATGCTTAGGCAAAGGATGGGCCTTGCCCACTGGTTTTCATTTTATAGAATAGAGATATTATGTAAACTCCTTATCATAGAGTCTAAAGTAACTATAGGCAGCAGACATGAAATGCCAAAGGGGTTGTCAAGCTATTAGGAAATAGTAAAGTGGCAGATTGCAATTTAGAAGGACAAACTGAGAGAGTAGACAATGCGGATGGATACGTGCATTGTTATTAGCACTCAATTTCAGGCCTGACATATGATTTTCTAAATAGGCATAGAGGAGGAACTGAAAGGTAAAAAATAATGCTTGAAGAGTTAAGTGGACACCATTAACAGTTGAACACAAAAAAATGGTATAACAACAGTGTAAGGTACTGGAAATTTTTCATGATTTCATGCACAAATAATTAATGAAACAGTTAATGTATTAGCAATTTATATTAAAATGTTGCTTTAAGAACACAAATATACAGTATGCATACATATATAGTACATATATATCACATGCCTTTAATAAATATATGTGTTTAAGAGTATTGCCTTTAAGAAATGTTACACTTGTATTTCACTCTGCCTTTCTGTTCTCATAACAGATGCTCTTATCTAGAAAGAGGGGGTGTAACATTCCAATAGACAGATAGTGCTAGGCTAAAATCAGAATATTTGCTTGTTATGAGAAAAACTCTTATTTTGCCTAAACGCTTGCTAAATGTAATAATGTGATTGACATACCTTTAGACAAGCCTTCTACACTAATGGTTTAATTATTAGAATTGCTAAGGGGGGCGGTAGAGTCTTTTGGGTAATATCTTGTAGTGAATTCTGATACAGCACCTGTTTAATTAGCTGTCTGTGTTCCACTGAATGATGACACTCAGCCCTGTTGCATGCTATTAATGCTTTACTTGAAACCCGAACATAAGTAATGCATTTATAGTTTGATCACTGCTTTGTTTTACTACACTGTATTCACTGCTTAGTTTGTGTTATTGCTCTAAGTTCATAATAAACACTGTTATTATTCTACAGCATTCTCATGCACCTGTACTATTCCGAGAGTTAGTTTTCTCCAGTGCAAAACAAACAGCTGAATATTATGGGTCCTTTAGAAGTAATAGATGCACACCCACCATATTCAGCAGTTGATATGTCATATTAGGAGGGTTAGTTTATATTAATATTTTTTTTTGTTTTGTTATGATTTAAGTTTTATTGTTATCAATGTTACATTGATGTTTTCAAAGTAAGCTTGTTACTCTGGCTGTTCTAAACTCAGAGAATGATTCAGGATCCAGATGTGAAGTCTAGTCTGTTTTATTGTCATTATGAAAATGATATGAATTGAATGTGTCAAATTATGTTAAAGTAAATGCCTCCAATTTAGTGTTAATAAAAACAAACAAAACTGTATCATGTCTAACTATACTTGAAGAAAATGCCATGTCCTGCAAGCAGTAATCCTCACTAACAAATCAATAGGTGCAAGTGATATCTACAAGTGGCAATAGTAATGTGGGAACATTTCTTCCTATGTATAACCACAGTTCATTAAACTGAAAACGTATAAAATATCAAGTATTGCATTGTTAAGTCAACTGGATAAATCTAATTAATTATCTATAATGCAAAGTAAATGTAATGTTGCAAAATCCATTTCCGAGAAATGCCACAAGTAACCTATATCCATTCTGACACATGGACTTGCATTTTATTGATTAATCAACACAGGGAATGTATTTACAATTCTGCCTTTTAAATAGGAAACATTAATTATAAACCTGCAGTATTTTACAGAAAATATAGTCAATGAGCAACATGTTCTACGCCTAACTATATAACTATTAATTGATTAATATATGTTGTGCATCTAACTAATGTTCCTTAAGGTGATCAGTATTATTTTATACTGAGCATTACAAGGATGTTTAACTGTATTTCTCCTTTTTTTTTTGATGACTTTTTTTTTTTACCTGGCAAACAAAATATGTTTTTATCCTTAAAACTATCCTTGCTATTAATAAACTAATTAGAAACAAGAATACAAGGGAAAGCATGGTTAATACAGTGTTTTTCAACCAGTGTGCCACGGCAAAAAAAAAGGTTGCAAATCACTGGGTTAATACACCAAGTTACTCATTTTTATCCATACTCCCTATTTTACATTCCAATAATCCTTACATTTTAATATATATCCTTATATCACTTCTCTGTCTGAATGTTCAAAGAAAAGTTGAAAAACAAAAAGCAGGCACACTTCCTAGTCTATTACAGTTTATTAAGAACAGAACTCTAAAGTTACAAATGTACAGGATATGAATTATGTCAGCTTATACTCCTCAGATGTCCAGCAGAGTCTCCATGCAGCATCAACCAGCATAGCTGTGGGCATGTGACATAATTGATCTGTGCCCTGTTCTTATTATCTACAAGCTTCAAAGATGTGTTGTGGCTTTGGGCAGGACTTAAGCTATGTGTTTATCTCTTTTGAGGGGGTTAAACACATAGGGCTCGATTTATCAAGCTTCGAGCCTGCAGCTGATAGTTAAGAAGCTGCTTCCGAACCTGTACACAAGCTCTTAGCTGGTGGATTAAAATAAGTTTGGAAACAATAACCTGAGGTGATTGACAGCCCCATCTCACCATTAGGCTAGCATGAGCAGGGAGCGTCATTGCACAAGCAGACACAGACACTTGTGCAGTGTTAAATGCGGACAGCGATCACATTAAAGTAAATTTTTACTTGCTGCATCTAGCAAGAGTATTTGAAACATTATTGTTTTGTGTTTAAAAAAATAGATATTTTTGTGCAAAATATAACAACAAAATGTATTTATGCTCTTGAATATGTGTCCAATTTCTACCAATAGAGCTGTTAGTCTATCCCTTTGGCTTAGTAGTGCACAAACATACATTTCTTATTTTTTTCAATGTAAACAGATCTAATTTATGCTTTTTCATGAAAAAAGTATGTTTAGCTTGTTTAATTGAATCATTTCCATGTGCACAGGAGAGCATGTTTGAGTTTATTGTATTTTGTAAAGGAGAATTGAGTAGAAAAAAAGTGTCAGTACATTTTTCAAGATATCAAGTAGTAGTAATAAGGGGGAAAATTGGACACAAAATCTATTGATATTACACACTACAACATAAATGTATTAGTACTTAACAAACCTGTTTGTTAGATAAGGATCAGTCCACAACAACCAGGTAGTCCAATCTTGTCACCAAATGTGTAGTCCAAATGGTGGTCATTCATCACTGCTATAAATAATAAACCTCACTATTACCACTGCAATAAACATCTGTGAGAATTAAACACTGGCACTGCCATAATGAATGTTACCTACATGTAGAATAATAAAACATAGGTGCACTATAATTTGTATAGTGACGTGAGGTTCTAAGAGATGAAAACCCCAGCCGTAAACTGTTTAGTGGAAACAAACACTGTCGCCAACCACGGGATATGAACTATCTTGGCGCAAGATAGATTATTGCGGCACTACACAACCTTGTGTAGTAATGTGAGGTTCTAAAATAAAAACAAAACAAGGAAATAATGCAGGATAAAAATAACAACAGTATTTAAAAAAAATAAAAACAACGTGTTTCTCAGGTAACTGTTTTATCAGGCTAAAAATGCAATAATAGTATTCCTGAATATATATATATATATATATATATATATATATATATATATATATATATATATATATATATATATATATCTATATATATATATATATATATATATATATATATATATATATATATATCCCTCTCCATTAGTCAAATGACATTGTGAAATAGAATAACTAAAAAACTTGAAGGGGCTATATATTAAATCAATGTCCCGCATTACGATTTATACAACCAGTGTTATGTTCAACATATTGTGACAGATCCCATGGTTATGTCATAGAAGGCAGGTCTGTGAGGAAAAGGGTTCTGTCACATAGTTTGTTTACTTTAGGTCGAGTCCAGGATTTGCACATAATCACTTTCTCAGACACTGCAGCAGTACACAGGTGTACAATCATGCTGCTATAAAGCCTGAAGTCTGAGTTAGTTCAGGGCCTTCACTATCTCACTGCAGGCAAGAGGAGAAGATGTTTACTGTGTTTGAAGGCCCTATACATTAAGGTACAAGTCTTTTGCCTCTGTTTCATGTTAGTTTTGTCAGTTCCAGACTAGCTGACTGACACTAATTAGAAACCATTGTTTTATGTTTAGTTAATGCCTAGACGGGCATGATTTTGTGTTATATTTTGCTGCTGCTGTGACTTGAATTGCCTGTGACGTACAAAATAAACAGGCAGACTGTAGCTTGAACTCCATTACTGTGTGTGTGGCACCTTATTCCGTAAAAGACTGTGGCAGCGTAAAAGTCCCAAGACAGGATACAAGAGAAATCTTGTCACAATATATAAATATATATAGGTGATAGCAATCTATAATAGATTCAGTGAACAATTATAAGTAGCCATAATAAAAATATTATAATGTGAATATTATATGCCAACATATATACAATAGGAGAATAATGAATTTTAATATATACAACCCTACAAATGTGAACTAAAAATAATACCTCCTATATAACAAGTGAACTGTGTCCTAATATTGTATCCGAAAGTGCATTAGAGTACTATATGACACAACATATAACGTAAATTAGCATAGATCCAAGAGGTCTCTCTTTAGCAAAGGTGAAGGCATTTATTATGGACATAACATGGACCAATGCTCTCAGTAGTAGTGATGGTAAATATTTTACTCCCTGATGAGACCCACTGCAATGTTGGGGGACACGCTGAACTTGAAAGTTATTTTTCATATTTCGATAGTGTGGATTCAAATAATTAATTCCTCTGTTGCTTTTAGACATTTTAAGATTTTGTAAAAATGGATTTTCTATCAAGGGCTCTTGTTGTCAAATAAATATTCTCCACTTAAGCACTGGGATAACCTTTTTCCAAAACTGTTCTTTCAAAACCCAACTTTTATCATCAAAGCCTGATAAATGACTACAATTTCTACAAATTGGTTACTATCATATTCCAGAAAGCTATTTCTAATAACTACCTTAAAATAGGAAACAACCATAAGCCCATAGTTAGATGTATAGATATAGGGGCTGATTTACCAAGCAGCAGATGCTGCTTATACCGTAAGAACCTTCCAGGTCGCCGGAAACAGGAGTTAAGAAGCAGCAGTCTTCTGAGGTAGTGGACTGTAGTCATCCCAATCAGATACGATCGGGATGATTGACACCCCCTGCTAGCGACCTATTGGCCGCAAATGTGCAGGGGCAGCATTGCTTGTGCAATGATAAATGCCGACAGTGTCGGCATTTAGCGATGTTGGGTGGACAAGATTTGCTACAGCGAATCATGTTCGCCTGACATTTAATAAATCAGCCCCATAGTAACTAGGCCCATATATAAATTGGCAAGACTAGAGGCAAACCGGGTTCCCATGGCCATTCCCTTGACTTGCAAGTAGTACTTATTTTGGAATACAAAATAATAATGTTCCAAAATAAATCTAAATAAAGTCAAAATGAAATGTTGTATTGAAGCTATGTACTCATCTGATTCCAAGTAATGTTTTATGGCCAAGATACCTAAATTGTGAGGAATATTGGACTATAAATCATTCACATAACTTCATCCAAATATGTTCCTCAATTTTGTGAGAGGTAGGAGAGAAATTGTTTTAGGGATAATAGTAATTGAGATTCAAGAGAAAAAACAGGGAGATTAATTTAGGTTTGAATGAAAAAAAAAATATTTGTTGACAGAGAGAGAGAAGATTATTGTAAGAAAATATTCACTGGCATTTCAGAGATGGAAAAAATATTTTAGGGAGTAATTCATCAACAGTCGAGAGAACGAGATATTCTAGATATTCCTTGAGATTTGAGAAAAGATATAAAATATAAATAGAGAGAAAAAGAGAAAATATTTTAGCCAAAGATTGATTGTGATTCAGTGCCAGCCAGAGCCACCTTAGGGATTTAGATATTATTCCATTTTATTACAATATTTGTTCTCATTGGGTAATAGGTTGGGCTGCTCTTCTTCCAGGTTATTTAAAAGGGTGTTCCTTCAGAAGCTTAATTTAATCTTCACAGCTGCTTTCCTGAGTGACCCTCATTTGAAAGGGTTTAAATAAAGGGTTTTATGCCTGGCTAGGTAGCAAGTGATTAGTAGAAAAAATTGCATACCTTGTCTACTAGGTGACTTTTATCTTTGAAGAGTAAAGAGCGTGCTGAGCATTTTAATTTCCCTTATCCCACAGCTTTACTACATGCTTCAGTTTAACAGTGGCATGCAGGGAATAATGTGGGCAAGTCAAAGAATGGGGCTGTGTGTAATCCTCTCACAGCCCCTTTCAAGTGTCAGGCCTGATTAAAATAGAGAGTGTTAGGCCAGAAAATAATGTATAGTGAAAAAGAACAGATATTGTCTTCCATACAAGAAAATAATACAAAAGAATAAAGCAACTCACATGAAGTGGAGCTCTACCAGTAGTGCTCATGTGGAAAGCTAGAACTACTTGCCCTCCAGCTAGGTGGACCTCTGGTATCGGCAGAAACTTACTTCCGCCCTTAGTGTCTTCAGAGCCACAAAGACCTCACAATCACTCCAGAAATTCGCTGAAAGTGCTATCAACATTCATCCCCCAACAAGTCGAAATGTTTGCAAAGCAATTGAAACATAGTTAAAGTAAGATCCAGAGCATCCATGCACTACTGGGAGCTAGATGAAAACATCTGGTGAGCCAATTACAAGAGACAGATGTGTGTAGCCACCAATCACCAGCTAGCTCACAGTAGTGTAGAATATGTTAGTAGAGAGCCCTCATGGGTTTGTAAGATTTTTAAGGGCTAATGCTCTGCCGCGATTCTGAATGGAGATTTGTTGTTGTGTGTAGGGTTCTGGCAACATTGTTGCAAGTGTAGGATAGTGACCTACCTACTGGGTTAAAAGGGGCTATAAAAAGCTTCCAAGCTTCTCTTTCACTTCCTGCTGAAGACTGTTGCAGTTGGATCTACTATTCTTAATTTCTGTTACTCCCAAGAGGTTTTGTGAGGAGTCACCAAGTGCTTCTATACCTGAACCTGCAAGAGAAAGTATGAGTAGTGGGGAGTTGGAGGGAGTTTTTCCTCCCACGCCTGGTGCTGTGTCCTCTGTGTGCCTGGACCGTCGGATACTACCCAGTTCCCTGCGTAGATGGTTCCCTCACACTCTCCTGTTCCATCATTTGATCCCAGGCTTCCTCTTAATGCCCCTAACACGGACAGGCCAGATAGTCTGATTACCCTTGCAAGCTCCTCTTACATGTTACAATCTCCCTCCCCCTCAGCAGGAGCAGTGCTTTCTGTGAGGCTTAAGCAGGGCTTTCACTGCGGGCCTACAGGGATGAGGGGACCTTGTGGGTGAGGTGGGCATATTTTGGTTGCCAGATGGGCACCTTTTTTGTGTCTGTCAGGCCTCTCTCCAGAAGCTCCTCCAACTCCTTCAGTTGGTTGTGGCAGTTGTTGCATCGGGTGGGCCAGCTGGTATTCAGAAGAGGTCAAGGAAGAGTTGTAGAAGGCGGATGACCTTGGCTATAAGGCCTTTTCATGAGTGTCCACTAGTGAATTTAGTAATCTCCCCTTTTGGGGTGCTTCCTTAAAAGGAGGCTAGCAAATTCACGTTTATCCAACATCTCTCCTATCCCAAGGGCGGGTTGGTTAATGATGCTATCGATCCAGAGTTTAACTCTGTGCTTTACCTGATATTTAACAAGGCCCTTGATATTGTCCAACAGGAGGGCTCTGCTGACTAAACTTGATATCTTGATATTGATTCAGCTTTTCTTTTGTTACCAATTTATCCATCTTATTTTAGATTGTTGGGTTGTAAATTTAAGGGACAATATTTTGCAGATCGTTGTCTGCTGTGCAGTGTCTTGTGTGTGCTTTGAAATGTTTAGTTCTTTTTTGCATTGGGCTGGTTCAGGAAGTTGTGCAGGATGATTGCATTGCTCCTTATTTAGATGATTTTCTGCTGGTAGGTGCCTCGGAAATAAAAGGTTGCTGGGTATCAAGATTGATACAGTAGCTATGCTGTGCTGTTTGCCATCTGTTAATGCAGCTATGATGCTATGATGCTGAAGGCGATTTGGGCGGCTGCTGCAGCATTGTAAGTTGTGGTTAAGTAGCTTCAATATCTCTTGGTATTTTTTGAATTTTGCGTGTAGGGCGATTATTATTATTAATATATATATATATATATATATATATATATATATATATATATATATATATATATATATATATATATATATATATATACACAAAATTACTCAACCCCCATTGCAAATCAGGTTTATTTTCAAAATTTACAGACTTTAAGCTGTTTGCAATGAACAAATCAAGGAAAATAAATTGAAATAGATCAATGAATGTTTCAAGTGGTTTCCACAAATTCAACGAAAAATGCTTTAATGAACTCTGCAGTCCCAAAATTATTAACCCCTTAGTGACCAGAGCACTTTTCCATTTGTTGACCGTTTGGGACCAAGGCTATTTTTACATTTCTGCGGTGTTTGTGTTTAGCTGTAATTTTCCTCTTACTCATTTACTGTACCCACACATATTATATATTGTTTTTCTCGCCATTAAATGGACTTTCTAAAGATACCATTATTTTCATCATATCTTATAATTTACTATTAAAAAAATTATAAAATATGAAGAAAAAATGGAAAAAAACAATTTTTTCAAACTTTGACCCCCAAAATCTGTTGCACATCTACAACCACCAAAAAACACCCATGCTAAATAGTTTCTAAATTTTATCCTGAGTTTAGAAATACCTAATGTTTACATGCTCTTTGCTTTTTTTGCAAGTTATAGGGCACTAAATAAAAGTAGCACTTTGCTATTTCCATACCACTTTTTTTCAAAATTAGCGCTAGTTACATTGGGACACTGATATCTGTCAGGAATCCCTGAATATCCTTTAACATGTATATATATATTTTTAGAAGACATCCCAAAGTATTGATCGAGGCCCATTTTTGTATATTTCATGCCACCATTTCACCGCCAAATTCGATCAAATAAAAAAAATTGTTCACTTTTTCACAATTTTTTTCACAAACTTTAGGTTTCTCACTGAAATTATTTACAAACAGCTTGTGCAATTATTTCACAAATGGTTTTAAATGCTTCTCTGGGATCCCCTTTGTTCAGAAATAGCAGACATATATGGCTTTTACGTTGCTTTTTGGTAATTAGAAGGCCGCTAAATGCCACTGCGCACCACACGTGTATTATGCGCAGCAGTGAAGGGGTTAATTAGGGAGCATGTAGGGAGCTTGTAGGGTTAGCTTTAGTGTAGTGTAGTAAACAACCCCAAGTATTGATCTAGGCCCATTTTGGTATATTTCATGCCACCATTTCACCACCAAATGTGATCAAATTAAAAAAAACTTTAAATATTTCACAATCTTAGGTTTCTCACTGAAATTATTTACAAACAGCTTGTGCAATTATGGCACAAATTGTTGTAAATGCTTCTCTGGGATCCCCTTTGTTCAGAAATAGCAGACATATATGGCTTTGGCGTTGCTTTTTGGTAGTTAGAAGGTCGCTAAATGCCGCTGCGCATCACACGTATATTATGTCTAGCAGTGAAGGAGTTAATTAGGTAGATTGTAGAGAGCTTGCAGGGTTAATTTTAGCTTTAGTGTAGAGATCAGCCTCCCACCTGACACATCCCACCCCCTGATCCCTCCCAAACAGCTCCCTTCCCTCCCCCACCCCACATTGTCCCCGCCATCTTAAGTACTGGCAGAAAGTCTGCCAGTATTAAAATAAAAGTTTTTTGGGGGGTTTTAGGTTTTTTTAAAAAAAAAAAAAAAAATTCTTCTGCTGTGTAGGACCCCCCTTAGCCCCCAACCTCCCTGACCCCCCCCCCCCAAACAGCTCTTTAACCCCCCCTCTGCCTTTATTGTGCGCCATATTGGGTACTGGCAGCTGTCTGCCAGTACCCAGTTTGAAAAATAATAATGTGTTTGAATTTTTTAATTTTATTAAATATTTTCTTTATTTCTGTAGTGTAGCTGCCCCCCCCTCAACATCCAACCCCCAACCCTCTCCCAGATGCCTTCTTTTTAAAATCCCACCCTCCCCAGTCCTCTCTCCCACCCTCCAGATCTACAGCATATTGATGCTGTTTTCATATATCTCACGTGCACGCGCGCCCGTGCATGCGCGCGCACCCAAACAAGATCCCTCCCCCTCCTCCACCAATGACTGCCCACCCGCCTCCCTGGATGAGCTCCCACCCACCAATGATAACGGCCATCGATAGCCGATGCAGAGAGGGCCACAGAGTGGCTCTCTCTGCATCGGATGGCTAAAAACAGTTATTGCAGGATGCCTCAATATTGAGGCATCACTGCAATAACATGAAAGCAGCTGGAAGTGATCAGGATCGCTTCCACTGCTTTCAAAGACCAACAACGTATGGGGTACGTCCTTGGTCATTAACTGCATTTTTTTGCAGGACGTACCCCATACGTCGTTGGTCGTTAAGGGGTTAAAGGAACAGTGGTTACACTACCTGGACTTGGCAGAAAAAGGAAGCTACCAATGGCTGCAACAAGATTTCTAAGAAGGCAAGTTGAGAAAAACCCTTGAGAAACTGCAAAAGACTTGGTGGCAACAGGCACTGACGTTTCAGTTTACACAGCAAGGTGCGGGCTAAACGCAGAAGGTTTCCATGCCAGAACTCCAAGACGTACACCGGTACTGACTCAAACACACAAGAAAAGTTGGCTTCAATATGCTAAAATCATATAAATAGGCCACAGAAGTTTTGGGATTCTGTTCTGTGGAGCGATGAAACAATACTGGAACTTTTCAGCCCGATGGATCAGCAGTGTGTCTGGAGGAAGAAGAATGAAGCATACACTGAAAAGAACACTCTGCCTACAGTTAAGCATGGGGGTGGCTCGGTAATGCTCTGGGGCTGCTTTGTATTCTCTAGCACTGGAAACCTTAAGTATCGGGAAAACCTAGGAGAAAAAACGTTATACCATATGTGAGGAAGCTGAAGCTTGGGCATCAATGGACCTCCCAAAAGGACAATGATCCCAAACAAACTTCGAATTCCACCAAGGCTTGGTTGCAGAAGAACCAGTTAAATTTGGGGAACCCAATTGAAGCATTCGTTGTGTTGAGCTATTTCAAATGCTTTTGTTTGATTTGTTCATTGCAAACAGCTGAAAGTCTAAATTTGAACAATAAACGAGATTTGCAATGGGGGTTGAATAATTTTGATTACAACTGTACATACATTT
Source organism: Bombina bombina (assembly GCF_027579735.1). NCBI lineage: Eukaryota > Metazoa > Chordata > Amphibia > Anura > Bombinatoridae > Bombina > Bombina bombina. Next base: position 431,795,665 of record NC_069502.1, on the reverse strand, counting down.
ACATATTTAGACATATATATGTATGCATCTCTATGTTAAAGCCCATTGACTGCCTGAGACCTCATATCTTTGAGCCCTTATAACTTTTTTGTGCAATTTTTTAAAAACAATTGTTATTAGATGGTGTTATTATGAGTGTAACTGCTTTTTTAAATGTATTTTTGTGTTTTGTTACACTTTTGTTTTGCGAAACAATTAATAGAGCTCTGAGGTTTCTCTATCCTGATACGCGTTAACTTCATTTTCGCTCGAGCAATTGCTTTTACTTTCAACTTGTAATATGATCGCTACATCCAAGGTGCGCAAACAGACGCGATAAACCCAATGTAAGTAACTTTTCATTTTTATTTTTTTCACCTCTTGTAGCAGGAGGTCTCGGTCCTGCATATTTAACAGTTTTCTGTAAATATAATTTATTAGGAAAGTATACAAGGAGGATAAAGTAAATTAGAAAATAGAAGTGAGTTTACATGTGTCTTAAAATTAAATGCTCTGTTTGAATCACGGATGTTTAAAGGGACAGTAAAGTAAAAAATACACTTCGACTTTTCCATACCGCAGATCCCCTTACGTCAATTGCGTATCCTATCTTTTCAATGGGATCTTTCTAACTCTGGTATTTAGAGTCGTGTCTGAAGTGAGCGTTAGAAATCTAACGACAAAACTCCAGCCGCAGAAAAAAGTCAGTAGTTAAGAGCTTTCTGGGCTAACGCCGGTTTATAAAGCTCTTAACTACTGTGCTCTAAAGTACACTAACACCCATAAACTACCTATGTACCCCTAAACCGAGGTCCCCCCACATCGCCGCCACTCGATTCAATTTTTTTAACCCCTAATCTGCCGACCGCCACCTACGTTATCCTTATGTTCCCCTAATCTGCTGTCCCTAACACCACCGACCCCTGTATTATATTTATTAACCCCTAACCTACCCCCACAACGTCGCCGCCAGCTACCTACAATAATTAACCCCTAATCTGCCGACCGCCACCTACGTTATCCTTATGTACCCCTAATCTGCTGCCCCTAACACCGCCGACCCCTGTATTATATTTATTAACCCCTAACCTACCCCCCACAACGTCGCCGCCAGCTACCTACAATAATTAACCCCTAATCTGCCGACCGCAAAGCGCCGCTACTTACGTTATCCTTGTATACCCCTAATCTGCTGCGCCTAACACCGCCGACCCCTATATTATATTTATTAACCCCAAATCTGCCCCCCACAACGTCGCCTCCACCTGCCTACACTTATTAACCCCTAATCTGCCGAGCGGACCGCACCGCTATTATAATAAAGTTATTAACCCCTAATCCGCCTCACTAACCCTACAATAAATAGTATTAACCCCTAATCTGCCCTCCCTAACATCGCCGACACCTAACTTCAAACATTAACCCCTAATCTGCGGACTGGAGCTCACCGCTATTCTAATAAATTTATTAACCCCTAAAGCTAAGTCTAACCCTAACACTAACACGCCCCTAAGTTAAATATAATTTAAATCTAACGAAATAAATTAACTCTTATTAAATAAATTATTCCTATTTAAAGCTAAATACTTACCTGAAAAATAAATCCTAATATAGCTACAATATAAATTATATTTATATTATAGCTATTTTAGGATTTAGATTTATTTTACAGGTAACTTTGTATTTATTTTAACCAGGTACAATAGCTAAAAAAGTTAAAATAATTACAAAATTACTTGTAAAATAAATCCTAACCTAAGTTACAATTAAACCTAACACTACACTATCAATAAATTAATTAAATAAAATACCTACAATTACCTACAATTAAACCTAACACTACACTATCAATAAATTAATTAAATACAATATCTACAAATAAATACAATGAAATAAACTAACTAAAGTACAAAAAATAAAAAAGAACTAAGTTACACAAAATAAAAAAATATTTACAAACATCAGAAAAATATTACAACAATTTTAAACTAATTACACCTACTCTAAGCCCCCTAATAAAATAACAAAGACCCCCAAAATAAAAAAATGCCCTACCCTATTCTAAATTACTAAAGTTCAAAGCTCTTTTACCTTACCAGCCCTGAACAGGGCCCTTTGCGGGGCATGCCCCAAAGAATTCAGCTCTTTTGCCTGTAAAAAAAACACATACAATACCCCCCCCCAACATTACAACCCACCACCCACATACCCCTAATCTAACCCAAACCCCCCTTAAATAAACCTAACACTAAGCCCCTGAAGATCTTCCTACCTTATCTTCACCATACCAGGTTCACCGATCGATCCAGAAGAGCTCCTCCGATGTCCTTATCCAAGCCCAAGCGGGGGGCTGAAGATGTCCATGATCCGGCTGAAGTCATCATCCAAGCGGGAGCTGAAGAGGTCCATGATCCGGCTGAAGTCGTCATCCAAGCGGGAGCTGAAGAGGTCCATGATCCGGCTGAAGTCTTCTATCAACGGCATCTTCAATCTTCTTTCTTCCAGATCCATCTTGCAGACCTCCGACGCGGAACATCCTGCTGGCCCGACGGACTACCGACGAATGAAGGCTCCTTTAAGGGAAGTCATCCAAGATGGCGTCCCTCGAATTCCGATTGGCGGATAGGATTCTATGAGCCAATCGGAATTAAGGTAGGAAAATTCTGATTGGCTGATGGAATCAGCCAATAGAATGCAAGCTCAATCCGATTGGCTGATCGGATCAGCCAATCGGATTGAACTTGATTCTGATTGGCTGATTCCATCAGCCAATCAGAATTTTCCTACCTTAATTCCGATTGGCTGATAGAATCCTATCAGCCAATCGGAAATTCGAGGGACGTCATCTTGGATGACGTCCCTTAAAGGAGCCTTCATTCGTCGGTAGTCCGTCGGGCCAGCAGGATGTTCCGCGTCGGAGGTCTGCAAGATGGATCCGGAAGAAAGAAGATTGAAGATGCCATTGATAGAAGACTTCAGCCGGATCATGGACCTCTTCAGCTCCCGCTTGGATGATGACTTCAGCCGGATCATGGACCTCTTCAGCTCCCGCTTGGATGATGACTTCAGCCGGATCATGGATATCTTCAGCCCCCCGCTTGGGCTTGGATCAGGACATCGGAGGAGCTCTTCTGGATCGATCGGTGAACCTGGTATGGTGAAGATAAGGTAGGAAGATCTTCAGGGGCTTAGTGTTAGGTTTATTTAAGGGGGGTTTGGGTTAGATTAGGGGTATGTGGGTGGTGGGTTGTAATGTTGGGGGGGTATTGAATGTGTTTTTTTTACAGGCAAAAGAGCTGAATTCTTTGGGGCATGCCCCGCAAAGGGCCCTGTTCAGGGCTGGTAAGGTAAAAGAGCTTTGAACTTTAGTAATTTAGAATAGGGTAGGGCATTTTTTTATTTTGGGGGTCTTTGTTATTTTATTAGGGGGCTTAGAGTAGGTGTAATTAGTTTAAAATTGTTGTAATGTTTTTCTGATGTTTGTAAATATTGTTTTATTTTTTGTAACTTAGTTCTTTTTTATTTTTTGTACTTTAGTTAGTTTATTTCATTGTATTTATTTGTAGATATTGTATTTAATTAATTTATTGATAGTGTAGTGTTAGGTTTAATTGTAGGTAATTGTAGGTATTTTATTTAATTAATTTATTGATAGTGTAGTGTTAGGTTTAATTGTAACTTAGGTTAGGATTTATTTTACAGGTAATTTTGTAATTATTTTAACTATTTTAGCTATTGTACCTGGTTAAAATAAATACAAAGTTACCTGTAAAATAAATCTAAATCCTAAAATAGCTATAATATAAATATAATTTATATTGTAGCTATATTAGGATTTATTTTACAGGTAAGTATTTAGCTTTAAATAGGAATAATTTATTTAATAAGAGTTAATTAATTTAGTTGGATTTAAATTATATTTAACTTAGGGGGGTGTTAGTGTTAGGGTTAGACTTAGCTTTAGGGGTTAATACATTTATTAGAATAGCGGTGAGCTCCAGTCAGCAGATTAGGGGTTAATGTTTGAAGTTAGGTGTCGGCGATGTTAGGGAGGGCAGATTAGGGGTTAATACTATTTATTATAGGGTTAGTGAGGCGGATTAGGGGTTAATAACTTTATTATAATAGCGGTGCGGTCCGCTCGGCAGATTAGGGGTTAATAAGTTTAGGCAGGTGGAGGCGACGTTGTGGGGGGCAGATTAGGGGTTAATAAATATAATATAGGGGTCGGCGGTGTTAGGGGCAGCAGATTAGGGGTACATAGGGATAATGTAAGTAGCAGCGGTTTATGGAGCGGCAGATTAGGGGTTAAAAATAATATGCAGGGGTCAGCGATAGCGGGGGCGGCAGAATAGGGGTTAATAAGTGTAAGGTTAGGGGTCTTTAGACTCGGGGTACATGTTAGGGTGTTAGGTGCAGACGTAGGAAGTGTTTCCCCATAGACAACAATGGGGCTGCGTTAGGAGCTGAACACGGCTTTTTTGCAGGTGTTAGGTTTTTTTTCAGCTCAAACAGCCCCATTGTTTTCTATGGGGGAATCGTGCATGAGCACGTATTTGAGGCTGGCCGCGTCCGTAAGCAACTCTGGTATCGAGAGTTGCAGTGGCGTTAAATATGCCTGTACGCTCCCTTTTTGGAGCCTAACGCAGCCATTCTGTGAACTCTCAATACCAGAGTTATTTAAAAGGTGCCGCCAGAAAAAAGCCAGCGTTAGCTACGCGGGTCGTTACCGACAAAACTCTAAATCTAGCCATTTGTTTCCTTTATTTATACACTTATTAACCCCTAATCTGCCGAGCGGACCGCACCGCTATTATAATAAAGTTATTAACCCCTAATCCGCCTCACTAACCCTATAATAAATAGTATTAACCCCTAATCTGCCCTCCCTAACATCGCCGACACCTAACTTCAAACATTAACCCCTAATCTGCTGACTGGAGCTCACCGCTATTCTAATAAATGTATTAACCCCTAAAGCTAAGTCTAACCCTAACACTAACACCCCCCTAAATTAAATATAATTTAAATCTAACGAAATTAATTAACTCTTATTAAATAAATTATTCCTATTTAAAGCTAAATACTTACCTGTAAAATAAATCCTAATATAGCTACAATATAAATTATATTTATATTATAGCTATTTTAGGATTTATATTTATTTTACAGGTAACTTTGTATTTATTTTAACCAGGTACAATAGCTAAAATAGTTAAAATAATTACAAAATTACCTGTAAAATAAATCCTAACCTAAGTTACAATTAAACCTAACACTACACTATCAATAAATTAATTAAATAAAATGCCTACAATTACCTACAATTAAACCTAACACTACACTATCAATAAATTAATTAAATACAATATCTACAAATAAATACAATGAAATAAACTAAAGTACAAAAAATAAAAAAGAACTAAGTTACAAAAAATAAAAAAATATTTACAAACATCAGAAAAATATTACAAAAATTTTAAACTAATTACACCTACTCTAAGCCCCCTAATAAAATAACAAAGACCCCCAAAATAAAAAAAATGCCCTACCCTATTCTAAATTACTAAAGTTCAAAGCTCTTTTACCTTACCAGCCCTGAACAGGGCCCTTTGCGGGGCATGCCCCAAAGAATTCAGCTCTTTTGCCTGTAAAAAAAACACATACAATACCCCCCCAACATTACAACCCACCACCCACATACCCCTAATCTAACCCAAACCCCCCTTAATAAACCTAACACTAAGCCCCTGAAGATCTTCCTACCTTATCTTCACCATACCAGGTTCACCGATCGATCCAGAAGAGCTCCTCCGATGTCCTGATCCAAGCCCAAGCGGGGGGCTGAAGATGTCCATGATCCGGCTGAAGTCATCATCCAAGCGGGAGCTGAAGAGGTCCATGATCCGGCTGAAGTCATCATCCAAGCAGGAGCTGAAGAGGTCCATGATCCGGCTGAAGTCTTCTATCAATGGCATCTTCAATCTTCTTTCTTCCGGATCCATCTTGCAGACCTCCGACGCGGAACATCCTGCTGGCCCGACAGACTACCGACGAATGAAGGCTCCTTTAAGGGACGTCATCCAAGATGGCGTCCCTCGAATTCCGATTGGCTGATAGAATCCTATCAGCCAATCGGAATTCGAGGGACGCCATCAAGTTTGCATGTGAGCGAAAACCGGCACGCGCTAACAAATTATCGCAACTACGTTAACGTATTCCTCCCATATAAAACATTCCAATGTCACATACAGAACAATGTACTTTTTATTGTACATGAACATTATCAGATATACATAGAAATATATATTTAGTAATAAAAAGCAGATTATTTTCTATGTGAAGAACATAGGAAAGTAAACTATGCATAACACAGATTGGGGTTCACAATATAGGACTAACGCGGTCAGGTTAGCACATATGATGAATTGCTATATTCAATGAACATTATTGAAAAAATTAAATATAAAATATATATATATATATATATATATATATTCTATGGATTATTTAGAATATCTTACAGTATGTATAATAATTGTAAATAATTGTAGATAGCAATTCTTCATATGAATGAATATAAACCGCGTTAGTCCTAAAATGTGAACCCCAATGCGCGTTACACATATTTTACATTCATATATACTTTACTCACACCTAGATATCAAGTTTTGTGCTATAGAGGGTGCAAAATGAATGCAACAAAAGTTGCGTTATTTCACCCTCCATAGCGCTGCCATTACAAGTTTTTAAAAAGCCGCCTTGTGTGTGCAATATGGTGGCGATGAGTTTCATACCACACAAAATCCAAGCGTTGCTTTGACGTGCTCGTGCACGCTTTCCCCATAGACATCAATATGAGAGAGTGTTAAAAAAAAACCCATCTGCGATCATGGAATGAAAAGCTCCATAACGCAACCCCATTGATGTCTATGGGGGAAAATAAGTTACGTTTAAAAGTAGCTATCATCCTATTGGCTGATTTAAACAGCCAATAGGATTTCAGTAGCTCTCATCCTTTTGGCTAATTTGAATTTCAAAAATTAAATCAGTCAATAGGAATGCAAGGGACACCATTTTGAAAAGGCTCCCTTGCATTGAAGATTCAGTATACGGCGGCGACCATATGAAGAGGATGCTCCACGCCGGATGTCTTCAAATTGGACCCGCTCCGCGCCACCGGGATGATGATAGAAGATGCTGCCTGGATGAAGACAGAAGACGCCGCCTGGATAGATGAATACCTAACCGCCTGGATGAGGATGGATGTCCGGACTTCAGAAACTGTAAGTGGACTGTCTGGGGTTAGTGTTAGGTTAACTTTTTTTTTTTTAAATTAGGGTTTGGGCTTTTCTTAAAAGAGCTGAATGCCCCTTTCAGGGCAAGAAAAAGAGCTGAATGCCCATACAAATGCCCTTTTCAGGGTAGTTTATTGTAGGCTAGGGTTTTTATTTATTTTGGGGGGGGGAGGGTTTATTTTTATAGGCCTATTAGATTAGGTCTAATTTTGTTTGTTATTTTTCATAATTTAGTGTTTGTTATTTTTTGTACTTTAGTAATTTTTTATTTTTTGTAATTTAGTATTTTTTATTTTTTGTAATTATAGATTTAATTTTAGTGTTAGGTTTTTTTAATGTGTAATTTAATTTTTTATTTTAATTTTAGTATAATAGTAATGTTAGTTTAATTTATAGTTCAATTTAGTTTTTTTTAATTTTCCAGGTAAGTTTTTATTTATTTTAAGATAGGGATCTTGTAATTTTAATTTAAAGTTAGGGGGTTGTTAGATTTAGGGCTTAATAGTTTAATTTCGTTTTTGGTGATGTGGGGGCTGGCGGTTTAGGGGTTATTAGGTTTATTTAGTGGTAGTGATATGGGAGGCCTGAGGTTTAGAGGTTAAAAACTTTAGTTAGTGGCAGCAATATCGGGGAGCGGCGGAATAGGGATTAATATCTTTATTATAGTGTGGGCGATATTGGGGTGTGGGGAAATAGGGGTTAATAACTTTATTATAGTGGTGGCGATGTCGGGGAGCGGTGGAATAGGGGTTAATACATTTTTATTAGTGGCGGCGATGTTGGGAGCGGCAGATTAGGGGTTAATAACTTTAATATAGTGTTTGCGATGTGGGAGGGCGGCGGTATAAGGGTTAATAGGTAGTTTATGGGTGTTAGTGTGGTTTGTAACAGTTTACTTATGAGTTTTGAGTAACAGTTTTGTTGCATAAAACTCATAACTACTGCTCTCAGATTGCGGTATGAATCGTGTCGGTATAGGGTGTAACGCAAGCTTTTTAGCCTCATGCAACTTGTTATGGCAGCACTATAGAAATCCCATGCAAAAACGTAATTTTTTTTGAGTGCGGGACTGACGTTGCGTTACAGGCTAAAATGCTTCCGGTACAACTATACGAACAAGACTCGTAATGGCTGCGTTACTGTTTTAACGCTGAAATGGCTATTTTTTCACGAACGCAAAACTTGTAATCTAGGTGATAGAAAATAATATAATTTTTGTAATATGTTTGTATATATAATTATATATATATTTGATACTGTTAATGTAAAATGCATATCTATACCTATATATCTATAGAACAGATATACAGGTATAGGCATTCATTTATATATATATATGTATTTATTTACAATAAATAGTACATTATCCTGTAAGTGAAGAACATTGGAATGTGAAATAAACACTTAAATACATATGTACACACATATAAACACAATTATAAGAATACATATAAATATTTAGATATGAATAGCTATGTATATCTATGTTAAAGCCCTTTGCATGCCTTTTTTTTCCGAACATCTGAGACCTTATGTCTTTAAACCCTTATAACTTTTTAATGCAATTTTTTTTAAAATAATTATTTTCAGACAGTGTTAATATGAGTGTAACTATACTGTTAAATGTATTTTGATGTTTTTTGCAATTTTTTGTGTGTCTTGTGTCCTGTAACAGTTAACTAGAGCTTTGAAGTCATGCTAACCTGACGTGCGTTAAATTCTCTTGTACTCAAGTGAACAAGTTTACTTTCAACTCTTAATACACAGGATATTTCTGTCACACGCAAAAAGCTAAGAAATTCCGTATATCGACTGCGCGCTACAGTTGGATAGCCACTCGCAACCTAGCTCAAAAAAAGGCGATGGAATTGATGAATTAATGCAATAAGTGAGAAATTGCTAAAAACGGCCCAGAAACATTGGGGTGAAATAACTTAAAGGGACACTGAACCCAATTTTTTTCTTTCATGATTCAGATAGAGCATGCAATATTAAGCCACTTTCTAATTTATTCATATTATCAATTTTTCTTCGTTCTCTTGCTATCTTTATTTTAAAAAGAAGACATCTAAGCTTTTTTTTTATTCAGAACTCTAGACAGCACGTTTTTTATTGGTGGATGAGTTTATCCACCAATCAGCAAGAACAACCCAGGTTGATCACCAAAAATGGGCCGGCATCTAAACTTACTTTCTTGCATTTCAAATAAAGATACCAAGAGAATGAAGAAAATGTGATAATAGGAGTAAATTAGAAAGTTGCTTAAAATGCCATGCTCTATTTGAATTACGAAAGAAAAAATTTGGGTACAGTGTCCCTTTAAGCAGTGAAGGGATTAAAAGGTGGAGATCCTTTTTAGACAAAAAAAACCAGGATGGCAAAGATATAGTAGCACTAGAAATAAACATATAATATTCCTATGTTTGCTTTTATTTTCTTTGCTTTATCTTAATTGTTTAACAAATAAAGAGATTACAGTTGCGTAGTCCCATGATGAAACACGACACAGGTGTTTAGAGCTGTAATGAGGCTTCTCTATGCACCATTTAATCTTCTACTGCATAAATAGACAATGTCACATGTTCCACAGAGAAAAGAGTCTGTGAAGCAATGAGAATTCACAATCTGTGTACAAGCAATATTACTGCCATTTGCTTAGCAATGACTTGCAGTCATCTGGCAGCCAAATGGTAAACCATACTGTACACACTGTACATAACAAGTTACATAGCATTCCTGCAATTGATTCATCGTTCAACAGCAAATTTAAAGGGACAGTCTGCTAGATTTTGTTTATTGTTTAAAAAGATAGATAATGCCTTTACTACCCATTTCCTAGCTTTGCACAACCAACAGTTTTATAATATACTTTCTAACCTCTAAATCTCTGCCTCTTTGTAAGCCCCTGCAGGTCGCCTCTTATCTCAATGCATTTTACTAGATTTTCACAGCCAGACAGAGATAGTTCATCTGTATCATATAGATAATGTGCTCACTCACGTGGAGCTTTTCATGAACCAGCAATGATTGGCTAAAATGCAATTTTCGTACAAAGCACTGATAAAAGGGGGCAGTTTGCAGAGCCTTAGATATAAGGTGTTCACAGAGGTAAAAAGTATATTAATATAACAGTGTTGGTTATACAAAACTGGGGAAGGGGTAAAAAAGGGATTATCTATCTTTTTAAACAATAAAAATGTTCAAGTAGACTGTCCCTTTAAGCATGAAATTATGTAAGTGAAATTATGATATATATTCCATCACAGGGACAGTAAGGATATTAAATATATATTTTCTCTAAATTATATTTCTTACTGCTATATGTCTATTAAAAGAGCTTCCTAATCAATCACACAGTTCCTGATTCTTTAGCTTTGTACTTTTTATTTATCATGGTAGATTCATATTTACAGAGTTCACAAGCTGCCCATTCAGGTAATCTTTTTTTTTTTTTAACATTGCTATCATCAAGTAGTAAAGCAAATCTGCAGCCATACCTATTATTATTATTATTATTATTATTATCATTATTTATTTACTTGATTACCTCTGCAGACATCCCCTTATTTCAGTTCTTTTGAATGACTTGTATTTCAGCCAATCAGTTCTGACTCCTACCTAGGTTTAGCTTTCTTTCTTTTTTTTTTTTTTCTTTTTTTCTTTTGCATCTCAAAGCAAAACATGATAGCAATTTAACATTGTTTTTTCTTTATTAACAAAATCATCTTGTACAGACAAAAGAAAAACACATATACGCATTACTCAGGAAAACATAGAGGGCTAGATTACAAGTAAGGCACAAACGTTTTTGCGCAAGAGATATTGTGTTTTCCCAAGCCTTTTTAATTGCGCTGATATTACAAGTTGAGCAATTTATGTTACAATCCTTACCGCGATCTAAGAGCTGTGGTTAATTGTTTTATGAAACAAAAAAATTGTACAAAGCACTTAAAAAATACATTGCAAAGTACAGTTACACCCATATTAACACTGTCTAATAAAAATTATTGTAAAAAAAATATTGCACAAAAAAGTTATAAGGGTTTAAAGATATGAGATCTCAAGTATTAGAAAAAATAGCTGCCAAAGTAATTTAACATAGAGATACATACAGATACATTGCTAAAGATGTATTTGTATGTGTATGTATATATGTATGTATGTATATATTATATTTGTACATATATATTAATGTATTTATATGTGTATATACTGTATGTATTGACATCTATATTAAGCTCCTGGCACGACCTTTGCCATGCTAAAATCACATTTCTATATACAAGCATATTATAGATAGCATTCAGAGAGAAGGGAACGATAAGATGAGATTCCAATGAATAGAAAGTGACAAATTCCTTTTTCATGATCCAATCTAGCGCAAACTTAATTATATCAGCCATATTATAGTACTTGATCTGTGGGGGTACTAGACCACCATATTCTCTGTTGTTTGACAGTTTGGATAAAGCTATTTGTGTTTTTCCCCCCAATTTAGATTTAGCGTTCAACAAAGAATGTAAAGAAAATTTGATGATAAAAGTAAATAGGAAAGTGGTTTAAAACTGCGTGCCCTATCTGAATCATGAAAGTTTAATTTTGACTAGACTGTCCCTTTAAATGAAACGGATAGAATACACAATTTTAAACACCATTCCAATTTACATCAGTTATGAGTTTTGCGTAGTTCACTTGCTATCCTTTGTTAAAGAGTAATACTAGGTAAGATGAGGAGCGTGCATGAGTCTTTAGCCATTTAGCAGCAGGGTTTGCAACATTGTTTCTAGCAATGTTATACATAGTTACAAACACTGCAGCCATAGATTGCTCTCAAGTTCCTATCAGCCAACCTAGTTTTATTCTAAACAGAAGCTATCAAGAGAGAAAAACAAATTTGTAAATAGAGGTAAAATGAAAAGGGGTTTCATCTATCTGAATCATAAAGTATCATTTTTATTTTACTGTTCCCTTAAGCAGAAGTGCGGGACTATGCTCTGCTTCATGTCAATTGGATGGACAGTAAAGCTGCTGGTTACCTCCAGCACCTGATGAAAGCAATTTAAAAAAAGCTGCTGCAACCAGAGTAAACAAACAAACTACTAAGCTAAAGAATTCCGAACTGGATCATTAAAGGGACATGAAACCCCAAAATTTTCATTCATGATTCAGATAGAGAATACAATTTTAAACAACTTTCCAATTTACTTCTATCATTTAATTTGCTTCCTTCTCTCGTTATCCTTTGCTGAAAGGTTTATCTTGGCAAGCTCAGAAGCAACAGAGAACCTAGGTTCTAGCTGCTGATTGGTGGCTGCATATATTTATTTAATTGTGATTGGCTCACCAATGTGTTCAGTTAGAAACCATAAGTGCATTGCTGCTCCTTCAACAAATGATACCAAGAGAAATAAACAAATTAGATAATAGAAGTAAATTAGAAAGTTGTTTAAAATTGTATTCTATCTGAATCATGAAAGAACAAATTTGGGTTTCATGTCCCTTTAATTGGTAGACTATTAACAACTGTATGTAACATGAAAAGAAAAAAACTAAAGTGAAGTGAGTTTTTTTTAAAAAAAAATGTTTTAATAAAAATGCAAAACCCAGATGTATAGCAATGTATTAATATAAAAAATGAGGCTATATAAGGAGTTCATATATAACTCCCTATCATCTTCCCAACAGTTTTTGCAGTAGATTACATGTCATCAATACCTGCTCAATAACCCTCCTAGCTATATAACCTGACCTGCATTATAACCCCCCCCAGTCAGACCTCCCAGGTTGCAGTCCCATATCCATGTTGTTTATGCATTCCAAGGCATTTTGTCTTGCAGAGCCTTTTGTAAGTCATGAGAGCAAGTCTATTTCCTCTTCTCCCTCTGCTGTCTGCTAATTGTACTGTGCTCCTGCAGATTTAAAGCGTTATGTCTTGCTGAGTGTATCTAGGCATAGCTATCTAGTAAACACCCTGCATGGCAAGGTAAGGAATATCTTTCTCACTGAATAGTACAGTCCTAGAAACTCTTTCACAGTTGAATATGCACTACAAAAAACTTTTCTCAGCTGTTTTAGTGTATAGTCTCCATCACAGTTATCTATATCAGTTATTTTGATTTGATTACTAAAATCCTTTCTCTTTTTCCTTTCTAAGAGCTAGATTACAAGTGGAGTGCTATCATTCGTGCTAGGAGCGTAAACGCGATTGCAAGATCAAGGTGTTCTTTATGCTCAAATCCATATTAAAAGTGGTGGGCTGTTAAAATTACTGCAAATTAGTTTGGGCAAACTCGTGCTAATTAAAGCTCCCCATATTTTCGATGGGTAGCATTGAGCGGTAATATCGCATTTACCGCTCAAACGTTTAATGCGACCTGAAAGTTTGTTTTTTGTTTTCTTGGTAATGTTAGGGTTCTTTTTTGGAAATGATAGTTGTTTTTGTTTTTTTTTGGTAAAGGTAGGTTGTTGTTTTTATAGTAATGGTAGGTTGTTGTTTTTTTAAAAAACGTAAGATTAGATTTTTTTACTTTCTCAGGAAAGTTTTTATTTTTTTAAAGGTAGTTTGGTAAAGGTAGGGTTAGTCTATTTTGGGTTAACTTAGGGGTGTTAGTTTAGGGGGTTTAGATGTTATTAGATGTGGGTTATTTTGCATTGGGGGGCTGGTGGTTTAGGGGCTTATAGTGTAGTGGGGACTTTGCACTGGGCTATGTGGCAGTTTAGGGGTTATTAGAGTAGGGGTCTTATGGCGATTCGGGTTAGTGCATGAGTAGGGTGTTATGTTTTTTTTACACTTTATTTCACCCATAAACTTCTATAGTGTAAGTTCGGCTTTTTGTGCTCATCAAGTTAAGCGATCAAGGAGCGATCACATTTTACTTTCAACTTGTAATACCAGCACAACCCAACAAGCGCAAAAGGTTTACTTCTTGCACAGTTACCACTCTAGAGAAAGCAATTAGCGCTCCACTTGTAATCTAGCCCTAAGTTTTTTTTATCATAGTTATTTTCTTCTCCTTAGGTTGCATTAAGATTTGCTGAAAAGCTACTTATAAGCTACTCTTTGTTTTTGAACTGGTCTGTATGCACAACAGGGAGTGTCTAGGCTACGTGACTTTGCTATTCGCAAGTGTGAAAGCCAAATATATATAAGGAAAGAGAGCAGGGCACCTGCAAGTCCTACAACATTGCAAATATTTAAGATTATGGGGTTGATTACAATCCGTTAGAAATACTTTTCAAATGATTTATACACAAAACCTCTATATTTGAGTCTATAGAAATGATAAAATAGGATATGGTTCTGTATTTAAAAAATAGTTCAAGTTAGAGGGACACTAAAATCATTCATTGTAATTACAATATTTTTCTGTTGCCTTATGTAAACAAATACCACTCACCGTTTTTGCATTTTGTAAAAAGTTCAATTCATTTGCAGTTTCTTAGAAGGATTAGCGCTTTGGTTAACTGTTTCGCGAAACATAGAAGTTGCACAAAACACATCAAAAATGCATTACAAAGTATAGTTACACTCATAGTAACACCATATAACAAAAATATTTTAAAAAAATATTGGGCACAAAATGTTAAAAGTGCTCAATTATATGAGGTCTCAGGCTAAAAAGTGCTTCAACATAGAGATACATACATATACATGTCTAAAGATGTATATGTATGCATATTTATGTATGTATATATATATATATATATATATATATATATATATATATATATATATATATATATATATATATATATATATATATATATATATATGTGTATATATCTACAGTATATATGTATACAGATGTATTTATGTATTTATATGTGTATATATGTATTTAAAGACATATAGACACATAAATACATAACATATATATAGGCATATATATATATATATATATATATATATATATAATTCCAAGTAATAGATCCGCACTCTGATGAAGGGGATAGTTGGCTCCCCGAAACATCACTGTACACAATAAACTATTGTTTTTTGAACGTCAAGCGAGTGCGGATCTATTACTTGGAATTGGATATTGCTGTTCCTGACACCCTGGCTCATATCTTAAGAGGTGAGAGTGCAAATCCTTATGAACTTTCGTATATATGTATATATATGTATATAGATTTCTAGTAGAATATGCACTCCTCATCCATTAGCAATTGCCACGGTGCTAACAATCCTTAAATCCAATTCTCATTGGACTTGTAATCCATAATATTTATTACAGAGTAATGATAACGTTTCGGGTACCGGACCGGACCTTTGTCAAATGATACAAGAAAAATATGCATATTATCCCCTCACCAATCCCCACCTTATATAGCTACCTAATGATAATTAAACTGACTAAAAGTTAAAAGATACTTAGCCCATGGAGACCATGCTGGTCTCGCGTACACCACCGCAGCTCCGAGTGGCGTACTGTCATCATTCGTCAAACATGTAACACGTCGGATGCGGCACATCATCACAGGTGTGGGCGGAGGGTGATCTAACAGCTGTCAGATCGTGATAACCATATACAGGCTAGCACAGATGGTAATACCGTCACTCAAACATACCAATGTATATATTAGGCATATTGGGCACGTATCAGACACAATAAAAACAATAACAATAAGTACATCAAATGTGTACTAGATTACAGCATATCACATCCTGGATTTATATGCGACATGGGCGCAGGGTACTTATTTGTATAGTATCACTCAATAGGATATCATGTATTAACATTTCAAGGTATATGCAGAGAAAGCATCTAAATAATGAGTTACATAGATAGATAGATAGATACAGTCCCATCTTCAGAGGCTAGTGGTAGAAAGGGCTGAAATCCAAGTAGGTATTTAAGCCCATTGGCATGATGGTATCCAAAGTATAGATCCATTTTGTTTCTCTCCTCAGTAGAGCCTTCGCTCTGTCACCTCCTCTAGACATCGTTGGTATATGGTCAATCAGCATTGTTTTCAGGCTGGCAGCACTGTGTTTCTTTTGGCAGAAATGCCTGGCAACAGGTTGATCTGAGTCGCCTTTCTTGATGGCTTCCCTGATTGCATGTCTGTGGTTAGCCATACAATCTCTGAACAATTTTATGGTCTTCCCTACATAGAAAAGGGAGCACGGACAAATGAGGATGTATATGACGTGATCACTTGTACATGTTAAGCAATGATGGATCTTAAAACATTGATTGGTGTGGGGATGTTGGAATGTAGAGCCCCTCAACATGCTGTTGCATGTGATGCAGTTGCCGCATTGAAAACAACCTTTCTTACTTGTCTGTAGCCATGTGGTCTTACAGTAACACTTCTCAGGATCAGATTCTACTAAGCTGTCTCTTACGTTCCGCGCCCTCCGATAGTCCATCCTAGGGGGTTCTATGTGTTGAAATGGCAGGGACTTCTCCACCTTCACCAAATCCCAACGTCTCCTTATCGATGAGTTTAACATCCCATGGGCCATATCAAAAGTGGTCACGAAGTTTATCAAATCCTTTTTCTGTGATCTGCTGTTTGTGGCATCTTGTAGATCTTTCCGTATTATTTCTAATCACTCTAGTGAGTTGAGACGTGACTACCCCCCTCTTCTGATGATATGGATGGCAACTATGTGCCGCTAGAAGAGAATTCCTATCTGTAGTTTTGGTATACAACAATGTGCCAAACCTACAGTAGTTATTCTCTTTGACCTTAAAAATATTCAGGTCCAGGAAATGTATAGATTCAAGGGAAAATTCCAATTTAAATTTGATGGGGGACGTTAGTTTATTCATGGTCTCTGCCCAGGTAACCAGATGTTCTTCCTTCCCACGCCCTATCAACAATACATCGTCGATATAGCGTGTGTAGAAGATAACTTCCATACATGACCTCTCTTTCATGCCATGCCATGTATAGGTTGGCGTAGGGCCATGTTCGAACCCATGGTGGTACCCGAGGTCTGCAGGTAGAAATCTGTCAGAAATCTAAAATAATTTTTTCCAAGCAAAAAAGCATGAGCTCAATAATGAACTCAACAGGTGGCCCCTCATAGAATATAGAACTGGCGACCATGGACCAGACGGCCTGAAGACCCCCATCATGAGGGATGGAGGTGTACAGGCTGTCCACGTCCATGGTGACCAGAAGGTCTCCCTCCTTCAGCCACTCCGCTGTTTTTAGTACAGAAATGAGACTAGGGGCATTTTTTAGATAGGAGTTGGTGTTCTTGACCACTGGTTACAGAAAATGATCCACAAAAATGGCCATGTTAGAAAACAGAGAATCCCTAGCGGAGACTATAGGTCTCCCAGGGGGGTTATCCATTGTTTTGTGCACTTTTGGAAGCAAATACAATGCTGGAAATTTCAGGCAGTCAATGGTCAGGAACAGCAAAGTATTCTCATCAATGAGTCCTGCTTCACCTGCAGACCTCAGGTATAGGTCTATACTCTTTTTGAATGTGAATGTAGGATCACCTCTAAGTCTGGTATATCTAGATGTATCAGATAGCTGCCTTTTAGCCTCACTTCTATATTGAGAATAATCCATCACTACAATGCCACCGCCCTTGTCGGCGGGGCATATGATAATTGATTCATCATTTTTAAGACTAAGGATAGCTTTCCTTTCACCTTCAGTGAGGTTGGAGTAAGACAAAGGTTTGCTATTGGTACAGTCATGACATACCATACGTGTAAAGCTTTTAATCGCAGGATTAGTTAAGGGTGGTTCAAAAGTTGAAGGAGTTTTAAATTTAGTCATAGGGCTTTGAGTTTTGTCCTTGAAAAAGTCTTTTAATTTAAGCTGTCTTTGAAGTTTGTGTATATCTACGTTTTTTTCAAAGTCATCCTCCCTTGGAGTGGGTACAAAGGACAGGCCCCCACTTAGTAATTTAGTCTCATCCGCTGATAAAGTCCTGCTACTTAAATTAAACACTATGTCTGTTTCTTCTCTGAGGACTTCTTTTTTCTATATCCCCCTCTCCTTGTTGGTTTTTGTTTATTGGTGGTTTGTTTGCTGCTCGTGTGACAACCCCAGAAAAAGAACCTATGTTAGATGATGTAGTAGGCGTCTGTTCAGTGACCCTGTTGTCATTGTCATAGTCTGTGGAGTCCCTTCCACTACTGTCAACAGTTTGTATTAAACTTTTTGGGCGTGGGGTTCTGCGTCTACGGTTATTCACTAGGTCCTCCTTCCCATATAGCCATCTATAAACTCGTCTTTCCCTGTAGTCTGTTTCCAGAGTAGTAAGTTGTTTTTTTTTTAAATGAAATCAAATCATTTTTATACTTCAATACCATATTATCTAGTTTTTTTTAACCAATCCTGGGTATTATCCTCTACTAGTATATGGTGACTGCTATGTTTAATTTGCTCTATCTCAGTTTTCATTTTATTCTCCAGTTTTTGTACCTCCTCTATTACTAGCAACATTAAATCATAAGAACATTTGTTCAAAATTGAACACCATTTCCGACAGAATTCATTACTTGATCTGCCCAAAGTGGGAATGTTTTTCACCCTGAACCCTCTTGGTATTTGTCTTTTTCTATGGTAGCTAGATAAATATATGGCGTGTAGATGGTAATCAATTTCCCTTTTCCTTAAATTAACTAGTTTGTAGTATATATTTATGGGGGTGTCACCCCTCAACTCACTCAGATCTGATGATACTCTGATTCTCTGCATCGTCATCAGTGAACATGAAAGTATCTGTGTTCACTTCTTCATATTCAATCCCAGCAGGCAAGCTGTCAGCAATGATCTCTTCCATGATACCTCAATATAAACCAGCACAGATCGTGCAGGATGCAGAATGCCATGTTCAGTCTATGATGGAAAAGCAGAGCACAGTCAAAGATAAACACAATATTGCCTTGTTTAAGACACAAATATCAAAAGTTCTTTCCAAATTATAGTTCCAGCAGGGTGCACTGTCAAGAAGACAAATAGAGTTCTAGTACGATATGCACTCCTCATGCATTAGCAATTGCCATGGTGCTAACAAGCCTTAAATCCAATTCTCAATGAAGAAAACACTTGTTGGACTTGTAATCCATAATATTTATTACAGAGTAATCATAACGTTTCGGGTACCGGACCGGACCCTTTGTCAAATGATACAAGAAAAATATGCATACTATCCCCTCACCAATCCCCACCTTGTATAGCTACCTAATGATAATTAAAGTGAACAAAAGTTAAAAGATACTTAGCCCATGGAGACCTGCTGGTCTCGCGTACACCACCGCAGCTCCGAGTGGCGTACTGACGTCATCACTGCGTAACACCTCGGATGCGGCACATCGTCACAGGAGTGGGTGGAGGGTGATCTGACAGCTGTCAGATCGTGATAACCATATACAGGCTAGCACAGATGGTAATACCATCACTCGAACATACCAATGTATATAATAGGCATATTGGGCACGTATCAGACACAATAAAAACAATAACAATAAGTACATCAAATGTGTACTAGATTACAGCATATCACATCCTGGATTTATATGTGACATGTATATATGGATATATATTTGTATTAGAACCCTTCGCAGTTAAGTAGATGAAAACATGAAAATTCATATTAATGCAATATTCATATTTATTGAACCATTATTCTGTGTATTTACTGTAAATATTTTACATCCCAATGTTCTACACATAGCAGAATATGTTCTATGTATTTTGAAATAGATATTCCTATATATATATACCTATATATAATCATCTATTTATATATAGTAATATATATACTGTATATATATATATATATATACATTGTACAAAAATACCATCATATATATGTAGAAATATGTTTACATTCTTCTATGTTCTATGTTCTATGAACATTGGAATGTGATATATTCATATTTCATGTCGAGTTAGCTCACTTAAAGGGACATTAAACACTTAAAAAAGAATGATGCATTCAATGAAAAGATTAGTCTGGGAATAACATGTAGATGCATTTTTTAAAATTTCATTAGTTGTTTAAATATTGACACAATAAGTGTAAAGTTTTAGTGTCTATAAAACAATGGGAGCTGCCATGTTGTAACTTACGTTACCTTTTCTGCTGTGGCCAATTAGGGACAGTAATAAATAGGTCACTAGAGTGTGCAGCCAATGGTTGTGTGGAATATAACAGTGTTCAGCACTTCCATTTCTAACAGGAACTGAAAAGCTTCTAATTTCAGAATGGAAGTAACGGAAAAGTGGACAAAATAAATAATGAAAGAATATTGCAGACTTTTTTATATATGTAATTTATAATTTTATATTACCATATCAAAGTGTTTAATGTCCCTTTAAGAATATGTGTTCAGGTTAGTGCACTTGAACATATACATTCTGGTTAGAGCTCTTGAGAAGATGGGGGGTAGTTATCAACGTGTCAACTTTCCTGCCTTTGCCGGCCCAATACGCCCGCCTAAGCTCGCCTCACATCGCCGCCGCGGACCTGAAAAATTTTGCCTAAGTTATCAAATAAAGCTGTCAAAAAGCCGCGCACCAAGTACGGGGAGATGAGCAGCGGACTGTGAGAGTTATCACTCATCCGATCTCGCTGCTCTTCGGCTTTTTCCCAGCTTTATTGCTAGCCTGTCACTAAGCACCCACACTAAACTACACTGTTCTACCCCCTATACCGGTGCCCCCGGAGCCCCCCGCAACTAAATAAAGTTACTAACCCCTAAACCGCTGCTCCTAGACCCTGCCGCAATTCTGATAAATGTATTAACCCCTAAACCGCCGCTCCTAGACCCTGCCGCAACTCCGATAAATGTATTAACCCCTAAACCGCCGCTCCTAGACCCTGCCGCAACTCTGATAAATGTATTAACCCCTAAACCGCCGCTCCTAGACCCTGCCGCAACTCTGATAAATGTATTAACCCCTAAACCGCCGCTCCCGGACACCGCTGCCACCTACATTATACCTATTAACCCCTATTCTGCCCCCCCTATACCGTCGCCCTCTATAATAAAGTTATTAACCCCTATCCTGCTGATCCCGCACCTCGCCGCAACTAAATAAATAGTTTAACCCCTAAACCGCTGCTTCCGGACCCTGCCGCAACCTATATTAAATTTATTAACCCCTAATCTGCCCCCCCTACACCGTCGCCACCTATAATAAATGTATTAACCCCTATCCTGCCCCCCACTACACCGCCGCCACTGTAATAAAATTATTAACCCCTAAAGTCTAACACTAACCCTAACACCCCCTAACTTAAATATTAATTAAATCAATCTAAATAATATTTCTATTATGAACTAAATTAATCCTATTTAAAACTAAATACTTACCTTTAAAATAAACCCTAATATAGCTACAATATAAATAATAATTATATTGTAGCTATCTTAGGATTTATTTTTATTTTACAGGCAAATTTCAATTTATTGAATAGCTATTAAATAGTTATTAACTAATTGGAGGTTTAATTGGAATTGAAGGGACGCCATCTTGGATGATGTCCCTTAAAGGAGCCTTCATTCGTCGGTAGTCCGTCGGTAAAGAAGGATGTTCCGCGTCGGCGGGATGAAGATTCAAGACCCCGCTTGGAAGATGACATCGCCCGGATAGAAGACTTCTTCAGCGCCTCTTGGAAGATGACATCACCCGGATGGAAGACTTCTTCAGCGCCACTTGGAGGATCACTTCATCGGATGGAAGATTTCTTCAGCGCCGCTTGGAGGATAACTTCTGCCGGTCCGGGTCTCCTCTTCGGTTCCATCGCTGCTCGGCTGAGTGAAGACGACTAAAGGTAGGATGATCTTCAGGGGATTAGTGTTAGGTTATTTTAAGGGGGTTTGGGTTAGATTAGGGGTATGTGGGTGGTGGGTTTTAATGTTGGGGGGTTGTATTTTTCTTTTACAGGCAAAAGAGCTGAATTCTTTGGGGCATGCCCCACAAATGGCCCTTTTAAGGGCTGGTAAGGTAAAAGAGCTTTGAACTTTTTTAATTTAGAATAGGGTAGGGCATTTTTTTATTTTGGGGGGGGTTTATTTTATTAGGGGGCTTAGATTAGGTATAAGTAGCTTAAAATTGTTGTAATATTTTTTAAATGTTTGTAACCTATTTTTTTATTTTTTGTAACTTAGCTTTTTTTTTGTACTTTAGTTAGTTTATGTAATTGTATTTAATTGTAGTTATTTGTAGTTAATTTATTTAATTTATTTAATGATAGTGTAGTGTTAGGTTTAATTGTAACTTAGGTTAGGATTTATTTTACAGGTAATTTTGTATTTCTTTTAGCTAGGTAGTTATTAAATAGTTAATAACTATTTAATAACTATTCTAACTAGCTAAAATAAATAAAAAGTTACCTGTAAAATAAATATAAATCCTAAAATAGCTACAATGTAATTATTAATTACATTGTAGCTATCTTAGGGTTTATTTTACAGGTAAGTATTTAGTTTTAAATAGGAATAATTTATTAAAGTATAGTGTAGTGTTAGGTGTAATTGTAACTTAGGTTAGTTTTTATTTTACAGGTAAATTTCTCTTTATTTTAGCTAGGTAAGCTATTAAATAGTTAATAACTATGTAATAGCTATTGTACCTAGTTAAAATAAATTGAAAGATGCCTGTAAAATAAAAATAAATCCTAAGATAGCTACAATATAATTATTATTTATATTGTAGCTATCTTAGGGTTTATTTTACAGGTAAGTATTTAGTTTTAAAAAGGATTAATTTAGTTCATAATAGAAATATTATTTAGATTTATTTAATTAATATTTAAGTTAGGGGGGTGTTAGGGTTAGTGTTAGACTTAGGTTTAGGGGTTAATAATTTTATTACAGTGGCGGCAGTGTAGTGGGGGGGCAGGATAGGGGTTAATAAATGTATTATAGGTGGCGACGGTGTAGGGGGGGCAGATTAGGGGTTAATAAATTTAATATAGGTTGCGGTGGGCTCCGGGAGCGGTGGTTTAGGGGTTAATATGTATAGAGTAGCTTGCGGTGGGCTCCGGGAGCGGCGGTTTAGGGGGTAATAACTTTATTTAGTTGCGGTGGTGTAGGGGGACAGATTAGGGGTGTTTAGACTCGGGGTACATGTTAGGGTGTTAGGTGTACACACTTCCCATAGGAATCAATGGGATGTCTGGCAGCAGCGAACTTGTACTTTCGCTATGGTCAGACTCCCATTGATTCCTATGGGATCCGCCGCCTCCAGGGTGGCGGTTTGAAAACCAGGTACGCTGGGCCGGAAAAGTGCCGAGCGTACCTGCTAGTTTTTTGATAACTAGCAAAAGTTGTCAGATTGTGCCGCACTTGTGTGCGGAACATCTGTAGTGACGTAAGAATCGATCTGTGTCGGACTGAGTCCGGCGGATCGAAGTTTACGTCACAAAATTCTACTTTTGCCGGTCTCTAGCCTTTGATAACTAAGGCGAATCAGCCTCGCCACAAATACGCTGCGGAATTCCAGCGTATTTGAGGTTGACGGCTTGATAACTAGGCCCCGATGAGTTTACTTTATCAAATCTGTTCTGCTGAGGATAAATAGGGACAGATAAAGTGTGCAAATGATTCAAAGTATAATGTATTTACTGTGTAATGTCTGTTTAATAAACACCTACTTGACTATAAAATATCACATATAAAGATATCAGAATAAGAAGCCACATTCATGATGTTCTACATCTTAAAGGGCCATAATACCCAAATGTTTAAACACTTGAAAGTGATGCAGCATAGCTGTAAAAAGCTGATTAGAAAATATCACCTGAACATCTCTATGTAAAAAA